>NW_028324300.1:30110185-30410185 GCF_058129835.1 Hydra viridissima
GCAAATTTTTTTTTCAGTGCAAAAAAAAATTCCTTTTTCTTCTTTGCTCAAAGCTAATTTTAGTTAAGCCTTTCCTCCTCAGTTTGTTAAATTTATGTCAGTGTATTTTATAAAAGCGGCTTGAAACATTTTAAAATTTTTAGTATTATTTAAAGCGTTCTGGCAAACGTTTTAACTATAGTCCGCAACAGCATACTGGTTCATCGAGCAAAAAGTAATGTCTAGAAATAGCGAAGTATAATGATATGATTTTTTATTATTTTTATTATTTTAAAAATTTAATTTACTCTTACTTTTTAATACTTTCGATCGACTTTAAGGAATGTCACTGTGCTCGATGATGTAAATATTTGACATTAAATAGTTTACTAAATAATCAGACAGTTCATTATTTCTAATCATTTTTATTTAACTTGATTGTTTATTAATGTTTAACAACGGAATACAAAGCTACAAGCTTCGCCGCCCCTCAGGGAATTTTTCAAGTAATTTCAATATCAGGTTTGCAAGCAAAGTATCTAACGCAGGTTGCAAAGCAAACTTCTTTTAAACTTTTAATACTTATAAAATCTTAAAATTATTTCTTTGTTTGAGTGTTTGATTTAATTATGCAACTATAGAGTCTAAAACAGAATACTAGGTAAACGCGACACACCCACTTTTTACTTTCGTAATTAAAGCTGTTTCTAAAGCAAAGACTCGAGCAACGCGTTGCTTTAAAGCTAAAGCAAAAGTTTAACTAACCTTTTTTTATTTTATTAATTTTTTTTTTTTTTTAAAGAAAAAGAAGCAATACCTTGGATTTACTTTGCTCTCCACGTTTCTTGCCTTTTTTTGATCCTCTTTTTGTCATAATAACTTAAAAACTTTGCTTAAAAAGAAAAGTCAACAGTCGTTCATGCAATGATCTAAAAACTACGATTATTCAAATTACTTTATAAACTTGTTCAAAAAATGTCACGTTTTCAACCTAATTTTCCGTTGTCTACACTTAAATTAGACTAAACATCTAAAATGCTTCGATTCGCTTCAGAGAGCGATAAAAGCTCCTTCGCAAATCCTATTAAATATATTCCATTATAGATTGTTTTGAATGTAGAGTGGTTGGAACTTAACAATGTCTTTGTTTAATAAATATAATATTATTACAATATTATGCATACTTTAATACTAAGTGTTTAATTTATGCAAATTGATAGCACAAAAGCAAGTATGTAACGAACGGTAAAATGATTATCTGATATTTTCATTAAGTAAATAATAACCACTTCATTTGTATAATCTTATCTTAGAAAGCCAAACTGATTTGATTGAACTTATTGTAAATTTTATAGAATTGATGAGGGGCGTTGTGCTGACATTCTGAACAAACTAGTTTTCGTTCCCAATCCATCAACTTTTTTGAAAAAGTAACACATTACATACACGAACAAGACATGTAAACAAGATATTCTATTGTAAACATAATTTTTTTACATTTTCTTGCCTTCTTTTTTCCTTTCGCGTGAACTAAGTTACATAACGATTAGTGTATTATAGTAACCATGGAAAACTGCGCTCTTCAACTAACAAAAGACTTCATTTTCAGTAAAAAAAAAAAAAAAAAAAAAAAAGACGTCACCCTTTATTGCGTAACAATATAAACTCTGATTAAGTAAATGTTAATTTATTTTCAGACTGAATTAAATTAATTGTTACTAAGAATAAGTTTTTCTTTTTCAAAAAAAAGTACAAACAAAGCTTTCCACAAATTAATGACAGCATATTAGTGATTAGAGAATAATGACAGGAGAAAACTTTTAACTATGAATTGTTTTTTAGTGGTGAAAATTAGGCATCGGCGTTTTGTTTTTCCGTTCGTAACAAAGAATAAAGATTAAAGTACACCCTTTTACATCAGTCGTTTGAAGAAAAAAATTGAATTTAAATTAATTTCTATATTTAGACCCGCAAAGTTATGAGATACCAGAAAAAAACTTGCGATAGCTCTTGATTTACTTCGTTTCAAGACTTTAAGGTATTGCGCAAAACTATTATTTGTTGTTTTTAAAAAATAAGTTTAGCAATTAAATCCGCTGAGCTTATTTTTCCAAAATAACAAATTTTATATAAATATAAACATGTCACAGCATAAAAACTTTTTGCTCTTTAAATCGCGTAAAGAGTTCTATTTTTAATAAAATTATGAAAATTCGTTTTTTTTTTAAAAGATACAGAAATTTGTGCGATATTCGTTTTTATTTGTTATAAACTGAAAAACTTAAAACGAGCTTTAGGATGGAATGCAAGAACCGAGCTTATGTAAAGTTCGACTAGAATTTTCAAGTTCGACTTTGTCAAGTCAGACTTCGAAAATTAGCTTGAGCAAATGCATTAACGAAACTTGAAAATTTAAAGTGCGTGCTTGAGTAAGTCAAATTTGAAAAATAATCAAGGCGTTGAATTTAGGGTATTTATCGGAAAAACTTAGCAAACAATAGTGGCAAGACATTTTTTTATGAGAAAAACCTTTTGATGAAGCAAATTCATAAAATAAAATTTGAATAAAATATGATCAAGCAGAAAATCAGTAAGATAGTTAAAAAACGAAACAGATTTGTTATGTGTTTGTCATTATAAAAATAAGTTCATCTTGGCACTTTCAGTTCCAAACCTTAATCCGTAGTTAACCAATGATCGATCATATATACCATTTTTGTGATCAAGGGAATCTCTCTTGATTTCTCCGTTTTAAGAGATTCCATTTGAAATAAAGTATATGGAAATGTCATGGAAAACACAAAAAAAAGCAGAAATATGCAGAAAAAAAGTGTCATGGTAAAATGTGATTTTCAAATCTAATCTTCGGTTTTTCTTGAATAAAAATCTAACGGAAATAGATATCAAAATAATTATTTTTCCAATATGGTAAATAGGTTATTTGTTAATAATATAAAAAAGTAGGTTTTGACTCATTACCGTTTACTCAGAAATTTCATTAAAAGGTAGGTGATACAAATTAAGAGGTTTCACAAAAGTTTAAACGATTTTATTTAGGATCAATTATTTGCTAATTAATTGATAAATCTGCTGCGAAACTTTTTTTTGCAGCGAATTTATCAATTAATTAGCAAATAATTGAGGAGTTTTTCAATCAAAAAATTTATCACAACATCATCAGGCTGCTTTTAATTCATTAAAAATCAACTTAAAATGTTGTGAATTTCAAAATCATTTCAATTGCGTGCAAATGGGTCGAAAATCAGTTTCTAGTGACATCAAATGGCAAGTTATTGGTATGGCGCGGACAAAAAATCACACAAACGTTCAAATAAGCAAAATACTTAACATTTCTGAATATTGCGTTAGAAAAACCATCAAAACCTAGGAACTTACCAAGGACGTCTCCGACATGCCGCGTACTGGGAGACCTTCCAAACTCAGCAACCGTGACAAAAATGGTATATTCAGAATGAGCAGAGAAAACCCCAGACTCAGCTACAAAAGCTAGCACAAATCTTCAACGAGTCAAAAAATAATCCAAAAGTTAGCAGAGAGCTCGTGAGACGAATATTGTCGGACAAAGGTATTGGAACGTACATAGCTGCTAAAAAACCAATTCTTTCAATCACGGATAAACGTAAACGACGAGTGTGGTCTAAAGAAAGGCTGGACTGGTCTGTAGAACAGTGGGCAAAAGTTATTTGGAGTGATGAAGCTAACTTTAAAGTTGTAAACCGCAAGGGAAGAATCTATGTCAAAAGATTTGCAGCTGAGAAATATTCAGACAGGTTTTTGCAACATCGTCGACAAGGCGGTGAGGGTTCGGTTGGCATCTGGGGATGTTTTTCTCACAAAGGTATAGGCTTCTGTGAGCTGTATGAAGACCGAATTAATCATTACACCTACAAGAACACATTGGAAACGTGTTTACTTCCATCAATCAGACACTTGTATGGCAGAAGCAAGCAATTCATCTTTCAACAAGACGGGGCTTCAGCTCATACAGCACACTCAATCAAAGAATATTTTTTGAAAAAAAAGTTCAATGTGATGCTCTGGTGCCCTAGATCACCAGATCTCAACCCAATCGAAAATATTTGGTCTTGGATCGACAATCAACTGACATACCATGAAATTCAATCAACTCAGCATTTAAAGCAACTTTTGAATGAGTACTGGCTGAAGGTACCTCGCGTGATGTGCATGAAATTAGTTGAATCAATGCATAAACGAGTTTATCTTTGCTATAAAAACAAAGGAGGACACTTTAAATATTAATTTTGCTTTTTTTTTCATTTTATGTTCGAATGTTGCAATTCGTTTAAACTTTTGTGCTTCTTATTTTTCCTATAAGATTTTTTGTAATAGTTTTTTTCTAACTAAATATTAAAATTTTTATAACATGTTCATATTCATTTTAAAGCTAATTACTTTTTCTTTAATAAATAAAAAAAATTAAGTCGATATCATTTTACAGTTTTTCTTTATTAAACAAAAACCAAATATACTTGATAAAAATTCTGCAATCGTTTAAACTTTCGTGAATAGCTGTATAAGTGTTCATGGAATTTCGTATTTTGCTATTTCCTTCAAACTTTGAAGTTTTTTTTTGAGAAAAAAAAATATATTTATCAACCATTATCTAGATTTTAGCAAATTCAAATATTCCCAGGATGCATCGGAGCAATTGATGGAAAACATGTTCCTATAATAAATCCTGGTGGAGAAAACGCAGAAATATATAAAAACAAAAAGGGATTTTTTTCTTTGAATTGTCAGGTCATTGCAGGTGCTTCAAAAGAAATTTTATCTTCTTGCGTTCAATGACCTGGAAGTGTTCATGATTCACGTGTTTTTGCTAACTCAGCTATTAAACAATTTTTTGAAGTTCGTCATCATATTCATCTTTTAGGTGATTCTGGCTATCTTCGCAAACAATATTTAATGGCGCCTTTTTCTAACACAAAAAACGAAAGTGAAATCTGATACAATTACAGCTTGAGAAGTACAAATCAGTTGAATGTTGTTTTGGTTTTGAAAAAACAATTTCCTTGCCTTAACATTCCCTCATGAACAAAATTGAAAAGTTCTCCATATCTATAATATCTTGTTTTGTGCTTCACAACATTACCCTTCTACAGAATGATCATTGGGGAGGCGATGATATACAAAATGGCATGAAGAAGATGACGCTGAAGCATTCACAAGAAATAATTTTGAAGAAACAAAGAGAAAAAAAATTGTGGACCAATTCAAAAAAAAAAAAATTTTTTATAACATTAATTTTTAATTTTTTTAATTGTATATTATAATTTAATTATAATTTAATTATATACAAATTATAAATTAATTATAGTTAATTTTTTTAACAATATTTACAAATTTTTATACTGCATATTACTTCAAAAGAATTTCATCTTATACTTAAAGTATTAATATATATCAAAAAACAATTTCGCTAAAAAAAAAATTAATAAACTAAAATATTCAAAAAAATAGAATAATTCAGTTGTTTTTTTGAAACTATTAAATGTGACCATTTTTTTTGGTGAATTTCCATTTTAATTTCATGTTCTTTTTGTTTGTATTGTTGCTTTTTCTGGAGTGAGTTTATTTTTATATCAGCTATTTCTGTTTGTTTTTGGATTAGTTCTTTATCAAGATCATGTATTTCATTACAATGCTATTTTGCATTTTTTTTTTTTATTCAGAGATATTTTGTTTAACGCTAAAATTTGTTCTTTTTCATGTGTTAATCAGGTCTGTGGAGTCGGAGTCGGAGTCGGAGTCCTGGAGTCGGAATCAGAGCTCATTTTGGCTGGAGTCGTAGTCGGAATCGGAGTCGGAAAGATTGTACCGACTCCGACTCCAGTTTTAAAAAAATCTTTCAAAGTTTCATAATTTTCATAAGGATTTTATAGGTGTTATTCATTAAAATAATTTATGTTCTATCAGTCTAAAGCACAAGTATCAAACTCTTGCCCTCCAGTTGTTACAAATCTACAAGTCCCAGGATGCTCTGAAAGCTGTAGGATATCCAGACACAATGGGAATTGTAGTTTGCAACAACTGGAGGACAAGGAATTTGACATGTGATTTTAAGGCCTTTAAAACAGTGATAAGCAATAGGGTATTTTGCTGCTTATCACTGAGAATCATAAATCACCTCCCTTGCGCTCTCCTCTACTATCCCTTAAACTAGATAACTTTATGATGCCCCAACTCCCGACTTAAATTATCTGACACTATGCAGCATATTCTTAGTAGAAAGCTAGGCCTGCCACCACCAAGCACCAAAGAGCTGCTCCACAAACAGAAAGACTGTAAGTATTCAATTAACTTTGCATTAGAAAGTCTGTAAGTATTCAATTAACTTTGCTTCTCTGAAGAGAGAGAGAGTATTAGAAAATTAGTGATTGAAGAAACTGGTAAACAAAAGAAGAACTTAATAAATCTCTCAAAGGACGCTCTTTGTTTCTTAAGAGAGTGGACGCTTTTGCAATGATTTTATTTTGAAAAAAATGAAGTAGTTACTAAGACATTGGCAGTAAAAGAAAACAAAGCTAATCACACAGCGAATTTCTCCAGGTCTTAGTAGAAAAGATTCTTAAAGAATATGAACTTAAAGAAGAACAAGTTCTTTCTGTCCAACTGACAATATTTCAAACATGATTTTGACAAATTCATAATGTTTGTAGCGACTACATAAGAGTTTTTTCCATTACAAGAGTTCAGAAAAGTTGTTTGTTCAGAATTTGTTTTCTAAGTCCAACTAGTTGGATTACTTGTATCATGGTGATGAAATAGCCAATGTTAACATTTTACGACAATAAATTTGTTGTTACAAATTGTTTACTTATGAAGGAGTCGGGAGTCGGGAGTCGGAGTCGAAGTCGGAGTCGGTCTTTGGACTTTGTTTGGTCACACCACGGTATTTAAAGTTCAAGAGAAAACCACCTTCACATTTATGATTTATACATTGATATATTACTCCATAACATAATGGTATTTTAAAATCATTTATGACATCAGGCACTAACTCTAGTGCAAATCATGAAGTCAGGTCTTTGTAGTGATTTTTCAAATATAATGGTGAAACAAATTTTCTACATTATAAGACTTTTTACTAAAATTTTATTTACATACATTATCGTTATGAAGAGACCGTTACGAAAGTAAATCAACAATTTCGATAGGTTTAAAATGGGTGAACGTTATTAAGATATTGATAACGGTCACTGTAACACTGG
Organism: Hydra viridissima; assembly: GCF_058129835.1. Classification (NCBI taxonomy): domain Eukaryota; kingdom Metazoa; phylum Cnidaria; class Hydrozoa; order Anthoathecata; family Hydridae; genus Hydra; species Hydra viridissima. The sequence goes on from NW_028324300.1 coordinate 30,117,418, forward strand.
CGCATAGTGTTTAATTTATGCAAATTGATAGCACAATAGCAAGTATGTAATGAACGATAGAACGATAATCTGATATTTCCATTAGGTAAATGATGACCACATCATTTGTATAATCTTATCTTAGAAAGCCAACTTATTGTAACTTATTATTATTTTTTTAGAATTGATGAGGAGCGTTGTGCTGACATTCTGAACAAACAAGTTTTCAATCCATCAATTTTTTTTTTCAAAAAGTAACACATTGCATATACGAGTGAGACATTAACTCTTAAAGGACGGCGTATTTTTCTATTGCAGAAGGGTTTACATTTACATGCCTCAGACACAAACTGTGTCTATTTGATTTACAACTTTAGAACATCTTTTAGAAGTTTTATGTCTAAAACTATTTTGTTTTACTTGAAAATTAACAACAATATTTGACAATTTAAAATTTTGTTACGTTTTACATTTCCTCTGAAGACAGTTTGGGTATTTTTTAAGATTATGTATTGTAATAAATTGACCAAAAAAGTGATGACTCAGATATTGAAGATGGTATTTATTCTGATGACAATGATGAAGATGAAGAGCTAGAAAGTGATAAAGATAATCAAATTTTAGATTAAAATATGATTAAAAAAAAAAACCAAAGCATAAAAGAGCTCTATAAAATAGCATCCGTATTTTTTCTTCGTCAATGCAACGAGGTTGATTTATTGATTTGCGACTCGATGCACTCGATTTGATGAGAGAGAAACTAAGAATGAAAGGAGCTTCAAAAGAAAAATTTGTAAAATGGTTGAAGATGGAATGTCATCAAATGTCTCAGATGTTTTTTCAAACTCATTAAAAAAATTAATTAAATAACTCCTACTTTTGATTGTCAATTTTAAGTGGAATTTTTCAACCAACTTTGTGATACAAAACCTAAGTATCACAAAACTTTGTGATAGAAAAATTTATTGAGTAACAGGAGTATCACAAAGTTGGTTAAAAAATTCCACTTAAAATTGATACACTCTACATATTATGAATTTAGCTTAGCATGAGTCTACTTTTACTTAACAAGCCAAAAAAAAATTTTTTTAAATACTAAAACCTTAAAATTTTAGTAAGTAGGTTTTACTTACTAAAATTTTAAGGTTTTAATAATATTAATACTAAATTTAGAAACCAATTTTTAATATTCAATTATTTTAAAAGCTATAGAAACCTAATATTTAATCGCTATTTAAGAGCGGGAATTTTAAAAAAGTATTATTTTGTTGACTTTTTTTATTTCCTTCCCCTAAGTAGCAATTAGGCATCATGTGAGGGGGGGGGGGGAGGCGGTAAAGAGGAGGCATGTGCCCTTTTTCTCTAATTATTTTCAACAATTCAAAAACACCTTTTCTCATTTTTGATCATCTGGTAATTTTAATCTCAGGAAAATAATTATAACCAAAAAACATGCATATAATTTTGCATTTGACAAAACTGAATTTAGAAACCAATTTTAATATTCAATTGTTTTTGTTTGATGCTTTGACCGTACTGATATTACGACCGTACCGTATTGATATTAGGAACTCGCTTTAGTCTCTAGTTAAAGTTGGTTTACAATACTTATTAGTTTGTACAAGCTTCTAGAGTTCTCAACTTACAAAAACTTTAAATCTCTCAAAAAAGTTTACTCTAAAAAATTTAAAAAATTCTTTTTTATTTTCTTTTTTTGTTTAAAATGTTTCTTACAGAATTTTTGTTTTTAGAACTCCTGTCCAAAGCTCAATCCAGAAATTTTTTTTCTGGGAGGGTGGGGTAGGGGGGGCAGGGGGTAAAAAGTACTAAAGTACACAAACCTTTCTTTTTTACTCTGAAAAACAAACAACATTTAAGTTTTTATAAATATAAAAACCTAAATATGGAAGGGTTCTGCATATAAGCAATTTTTACATCAAGTTATGGGGTAGTTTTAGTCAGAGGTTTAAATTTGCAAACAAAGACTATCATAAACCAGGTACAAACTCTAACGTACGCTATAGGATTCTTTTAAGCGTGTAACCATAATTAGTGGAGAAAATTACATTGAAATATTTTAACTACAGGAGAAAATCTCATTGAAATTGTGAAGATTTATGTATTAAAACTATTAACAATTAGTTTTATTCTTATGCAGTTTTTTTTTTAACCGTCATTCTAATGCAAATATTCACCGAAAGAAATTAATTTAACTTTTTAAAAAAAAGGGAAATGAAAATCACATTTCTGTTATTTACTCTTTTGAAAACGCCTTGTATACTTTTTACATGTAGGGAGATGTAATTTTATTTGACAAAGCTTTGGGTTTGTCAAAGCTTTGGGATTGGCAACACTTTTGAAAATAAACATAGTACACTAACTTTTGAAATTCCGCAATCCACAAAAAAATAAAATAAAGGCTGTGTTGAGCCGATTTGATTGGAAAAATGTTGTACATATACTCTTTGAGTATAAACAAACGTTGGTCTTATGATTTTTATAATAATAAATTAGGGTAAGTAATGGTAGAAAATTCTTTAATATGTTTAGTTTACAAAACCGATCCAAAATTCTGGTTAAAGTACTGGTTTTCCTGGTTTGGTAGTTTGTTAAATGTAAGTTTTTTATTTCTAAGTATAATACTAAGTACTACTTATAAATTGAATTTAAGCAAATGTATATTCCCCCTGGATTATGCATTTGCTTATTTTATCTTGCATTATTAGCAATTCGTAAAAGTAGTCCGTCAAAAAACATTCTAATCTTCTTATCTGAAAAGAATATAGGGGAGCTACTTTAACTAACTCAAAAAAATAAATTTGTTCAAATTAATTTTCAAAACTACTGAGTTGAATTTCAAAATCTACTGCGTTGAAAGTTTAAACTAAGCATCGGCGTTTTGTTTTATTTTAACAACAAACAATAGTGAATAAAATATAACCTATGTCACTCACTTGAAATAAATCGAATTTAAAACAATTAATGTTTCAATATAAAAAGGTTTTTAAGATTTCAGGAAAAACTTTTCGAAACCTCAGATACCTTACATTATTTTGTTTCAACAAAATTTCCTATTTTCCCAACTCGTTCGTTTTTATTTTGTTTCAACAAAATTTCCTTTTTTCCCAACTCGTTCGTTTTTATTTTGTTTCAACAAAATTTCCTATTTTCCCAATTCGTTCGTTTTTATTTTGTTTCAACAAAATTTCCTTTTTTCCCAACTCGTTCGTTTTTATTTTTTAATAATGGAAAAAAAAAACGCCGGTGCTTAATTAAAACCTAAAAATTTAGATAATTAGTTGAACGACTTATCTTACGATAGCTTTGAACTTTTAATGAATCGTAGATTTTGTTTTGTATAAGAAACTTTTATAAGTTATTGCTAACCATTTGATAAGTCCCAATTATTAAAAATCCAATCTAAAAAAGGCTTTATCTTTAATTAACAACGTTTACTTTAAAAGAATTTTAACGGAAATGAAATAGTTTAAACCTTTTCTTTTTCATTAGGAATTAAATTCTTTGTCCTTTAGAAAACTTAAAGAAATCTTAAGGCGAGCACTAGTTCTCATTTAAGATTAGTTTTTTAAGTAACTGGGTTTAAAAGACTTATGGGTAATTCCGCATCAAATCACCCAAAATTTAGAAAATTTTGAACCATGGGTCCTCAAATTTTTTAAAAATTTCTTTGGCTGTTGCATCTTAAAAAGAAAAGTTAACACATAAAATTTCAGCTAAAAATGTTGAGCGGTTGACAAGATACTGCAATTTTAATATCGACCTGGTTTCCCAAAATGACCCGGTTTTCATAACATTCTGAAAAAACATTTTTCTTAAAAAAATAAGAAATAAAAATGGCAAAAATATGAAAATAAACATATATAATGTTTTTTTGATGCTGAATTCAATAAAAGTACTTAAAATGCTAAAATATAAAAGGAACATGCTTAAAAGTTAATGAAACAACTAGTTTCTATAAACCAACTTTGGGGCCCAATATCTCAAAACACCCCTGTCAAATTTTTTTTTTTTTTGCTGTTAATATTTTCAACTGCTTATAATCTTACTAGGCACAAAAAATCTAACTGGAAAAACAACTGAAACATATGGAACTTTAATTTCAATGATCTATTACTTTTTAAAGAAATTATTTTAAAAAACATGCAAATAGAATTCTGTAAAATATTATATTTAGTTTATAGACTCCTTAAAAAAAAAAAAAAAAGAATTTTGTTATATTTAAGGAAGTCTTAATTATATGATAACTTAGTTATTTGATCTTAACAACTGAAAAAAACATCCTGTTTTGTTTTTATATAAAAACTGAATAAGTGTGATATTGATGTGCATTTGTTTTTAAAATTTTGGTAACTACATTTTGTAAAAGTTTATATTAACTAGTTTATAAAAAGTTTAGTTATAAAACAATATTTATTGGTAAATTTTATTTAAATTTTAACAAATTAACAATTTCATATATATATATATTTCATATATATATATGTAGATTGTATATATATATAAATATATCTATAAAGAAAATAACCAATATCTATCAGTGTAAAAAAATATACAACAGAGGGATTCTGAAAAGGTTTGAATTATTTCTTTATCAAAAAATTTTTCAATCTGTCTAAATTACATATATTAATTGATGGTTGCGCAGGACAGTACAAAAGTTGTAAAATCTTTTACAATCTATGCCAACTAGAAAGTGAATTTGACCTTAAAGTTGAATGGAACTTTTTTGCCACGTCCCATGGAAAGTCACAATGCAATGGGATTGGTGGTACTGTAAAAAGGTTAACAGCACAAAAAAGTTTAAAACGACCATACAGAAACCAAATTCTCACATCAGAAGCTATGTATGAATTTTGTATTGAGAAAATCAAGGTTGTTAACTTCATTTACATAAAGGGATTGGACTTACAATTGCAACATGAAGAGCAAAAAGAAAGGTACACTGGTGTAACAACTTTACCTGGTACTGGTAGCTTTCATCAATTTATGATCTTAGAGATAACAGGGTTGGGGCAAAGAGGTGTAGTACGGACATTAATTATTCAATAATCCACAATCTTAAAAAGAAACAAGATATATTTCAACTTGATACTGTTGCTTTAGGTTGTTATGTAGCTGTAGTCTGTGTAGTAATGGATCGGCATTGTAACTAAATCCAACCTAGAAAAAGTTGATGCTAAAGTTAAATTTCTTCACCCAAATGGTCCATCAATCTGTTTTAACTGGCCTGAAAGAGACGACTACTGTTTTATTCCCAACACCAACATATTGAAAAAACTATCTGTTCCACAAGCTTGCTCCAGTTCCGGTAGAAACTATGTGTTTGAAAATACTGAAATAGAGGAAGTACAAGTAAAATGGGAACAATATTGTAAACTATTACAAACACAGTCAAAATAACTGACATCTTCAATACCTTTAAAAATCTTGTATATTTAAGTGACTGTTTAAATTACGATTAACTTATTTTTATTTTATTTACAAATATTTTTTGGGAATTTCTTGAAAAAGTAATAGATCATTGAAATTAAAGTTCCATATGTTTCAGTTGTTTTTCCAGTTAGATTTTTTGTGCCTAGTAAGATTATAAGCAGTTGAAAATATTAACAGCAAAAAAAAAAAAAATTTGACAGGGGTGTTTTGAGATATTGGGCCCCAAAGTTGGTTTATAGAAACTAGTTGTTTCATTAACTTTTAAGCATGTTCCTTTTATATTTTAGCATTTTAAGTACTTTTATTGAATTCAGCATCAAAAAAACATTATATATGTTTATTTTCGTATTTTTGCCATTTTTATTTCTTATTTTTTTAAGAAAAATGTTTTTTCAGAATGTTATGAAAACCGGGTCATTTTGGGAAACCAGGTCAATATTAAAATTGCAGTATCTTGTCAACCGCTCAACATTTTTAGCTGAAATTTTGCATGTAATATTTTTTTATAATAAGGAATAATGTGTCAAAATATAACACAAAAGGAAGACACATGGTTCAATGGACTGGGTTATTTGATGTGGAATTACCCTTATGGATAAATAATATTACCCATAAAAACTTTTGGATAAATAATATTACCCATAAAAACCTTTTAGTAATTTAAGTTTATCATTTTAATAAGAACTAAGAAAACATACGGACGGACTCTTTTAAGCAAACGTACGGATCCTTTCACCATGTTGCGGAATTCATTTGTCATAAGATTTTCTAAATTTCTTTTTTTGGGGCGCTACAACGTGGTTTTAACTGCCAGAGTTTTTTCATAAAAATATATATTCAAGTTCAAAAGTCAATATAATCTAACTAGGTAGGCAAATTAAAAAATCCAATGACAAATGAATTTTATACATATGTTGAATTACCAAACCAAATTTGGAGTTTTGATTGATTGCCATTTTTGAGAAATTGTTTTTTGAAGTTTTCGTTTTTTTCACACTTTTTAATAAAATTTCGAGGCAAGCGAGGCACTTTATATATTTTTTTGATTTTATGTTTAGTTTCATAATTATTGTTAACAAATACTTAGTTTTATTGTAAATATAACTTTGATGCTTGAAAAAAGTTTTTCATAGGCCTACCACTTTAAGGTTTTTTATTAACTGCCATAAACATGACACACTGTAGGTCTGAGGCTTCACCAAGTGAAAAAAGAAAAGTTTTTTTTTGAACCCCAGAATTTAGCAAAAAAGTATGGCATGAACATTTTTTTTTTGAAGATCTGGAGTCACTACTATAAAACTCATTCCGATCGGAATTTAAAAAATCGTAAACCCGATGAATTTCATCGGATTCAACAAAATAGGCGTAAACCCGATAATCCCAAATAGCCTCTACTATAAACATTTTTTTTCGTATCGTAAAAACTTTCCGACGAAAATATTAGCGGGTTTTTAAAAAAAACAAAAAGATATTATCAAGTTAATCAATTGTTTTTTTACATTTTGTTTTGTTTATATTATGGACAGTTGTGCAAAATTTCAACTAAATGCCACAAGAAAAACAAATTTCAAAAAAGAAATGTAAGTAAATTCAATATCCTTATCTTAAATATACATTATAGGGGAACATGGGGTAAGATGACGAAATGGGGCAAGATGAAATTATATTGTTATCTTCAAAACTCAACTAAATATGAAATCTGACTGTAGCGAAGAGGGAAGTAGATTACATCTACTAGATTTATTTATGCTTTTTTTTAAAAATATTATTTTCGGAATCAAAGATAATTATTAAAAAAGGTTTTTCCTATATTAAGGGAAAAAAAATTTATCCACTGGTATTTGATTTATTTCATCATTACATCACCAGCCAAAGGTAAGCAAGAATTTCTCATTCAGTTTGTTCAATTTGGAAGCCATACAAGTAGTATTAAGCTATGATAACTTATTTATGTAGAGTTCTGAGTCATTTTAAAGATTAAGTAGCCTAGGGGCAAGATGAACGGGGCACGATGACTCGTTTGTCCTTTCGCCAAAGTACATGTTTTACCATAAACCTGTAATGTAATAATTTTTGTGTAGCTTAGTCATTAATACATTGCTTTATTATGCATTAAAATATTTTGTTTGACATTTGCTTTACATTGTTGTGTTGGAATTTGCTATGAACTTATTAGTAGACTTTTTTTTGCACAGCCCTATATAAATATATAGTTTAATTGTTAAAAAAGTAACATAACCGTTTGTATTACATATCTTATTAACTAGAATTTATGGTATCGTGTTATTTGAGAAGGTAATGGTATAATGGAATTTACTTTTTTTAAAGCCGCCATCTTGCCCCGCATACGGGGCAAGATGATAATTTGAGGTAACTTTGGTTAATTAGTTTTTTCCATGCTGTTTTTAATTTTTATATGGGTATTTTTTGTACATATATGACATACATAATTTTATGTACATAAATACATACATAATTTTTTTCCCACTTTTTGATAAAGTTTCACTTATTGGAACAGTTATTGAATAAGATATAAGTGCTTTTCAAAACGTTCGTCATCTTGCCCCATGTTCCCCTACTTATTTCCAATTACGAATCTTTCTGTGAAAATACCACAGTCCTACGTTCATATGTTTTAGGAGTTTTAAGACGTTCTTTATCAATTTACAAGGCCAGCTAATCAATGTTTTATTAAAAGATTAAAACCATTAAATAATTATAAGTAATTTTTTCACTGTAATTTTCCTATGTTATAGACATACCACAAAGGCAATAATTATATGTCATAGAACTTCTAATTAAAAAAAATTTTTTTCTAATGCATAACAAAGACAGGCACACAGCCACAATTAAATAGTAATTTTAAAGTAGTGAAATTATTATCATGTTAAATAATTTTCATCACATTACATCAAAGTTATTCTTTATTGTTATTGTTGCCTGTTTGTGTCGACCCTATACATAATACTATTCTCACACTTAGTGCATTATATTTAATGTGCTTTAATGTTTTTTATCCAAGGGGACAGAAAAAAGATGCCTACATAGCTCGAGTGTCATTGAGTTTGTCACAAAAATTCGGCAGACTGGATTAAATAATTAAAAGATGTTTTAATGAGAAGATTTGGTGAAAAGTCACAGATGGCTCAAAAACACCAAAGGTTACCAATCTTGAAAAAAATCCCAGCAAACATTTAGTCTAAAAAAGACGTCTTAAATATGTCTTTTAGACGTATTAGACGCTTTTTATACCTCTAAAAGACATCTTTTTTAGACTCGATGTTTGCTGGGATCTGAGGCTATCTATTCTAAAGCAGTTGCAAATGGACTCCCCATTCCAAACATCTACTACCTAAGACATGTAATAATTTCTTACATTTCCAAAAGTATTCTAAACCTAGTTTAAAATTAGATTACCAAGTTTTATTCACATTAGATGTTAGTTTGGTTTGTTAGAAGCAGGATCCATTTTGACCAGACAAAATGTATTGGTCCTAAATGCAACTTATTATAAGCCCTTAAATTGAAGCCTTCGCCACTTCTACTACACTGTAAATAAAAATAAATACCTTTAAAAAGCATCAAAAAACATCCTAAAAGTTGTTATAGGAAACTAAAATTGAACAATTCGATTCCATTTATTTAAAAATTTTTTTTTGGAGAAATTAAAGTAATAATCAAGCTTGCTCTGACCAATCGAAAACTTTTTTTGTTATCTCCTGAAAAGTTTAATTCTCTTTTTAACTATTTAGAGAAAGCCAGTGGTTATCACATTCTTGATAATTTTACTTTATAAAAAGTATCGCTTTAGTATCACCTGTCTATGTTGACCCTTAGATGCCATTTACACATTTTGTAAGTTGGAAAATTTGTGTCATTTTTACTAAAATAAAAATTGCCAGGCACCAGTTTTAGTTACCTGACAATATTTTAATATAGCAAAAGTGACCTATTGCCCAAGGTGTAAATGGTTCCTAGACGGTGCAAAATACTGCAATAATGTAATATCATAATATAGGATGTAATCAATGTTGTAAAATGTTACAAACTTAAAATGTATTATTTAACTATGTAAGACTTCTGGGACAACATCAAATAAGTGACTATAAAGAAGGTGACAGATTCTAACAAAAGTAGTATGGGGAGTCAAAAGCTAATACCACTGGATGAAATTATTTTTGACATTAGACTTAGATAGTTCTATAGAATATAGTACAACTATTCTAGAATTAAATTCTGAGTTTTTACATTCAAATTCAGTGTGTTCTACTGCAATATAAAGAAATCTAGATAAAAGTATTTGTAAATGGCAAAGCAGTTTCTTTCATGATTAGTGACACTAACCTTAATAGTCTCTTCTTTTGCAAATAATATTTAATGATAACCTTGGTATTTGCTATTTGTGGAGAAATTCTTATGAAAATAGAGTTTGGTCTGAAAAAGTAAGAAATTTATTCGTGCGCAAATTCATACTTTAAATTTCTTACCCACTGTTAATTATCTGTTGTCGAGGTGGACAGTGAAAAATGAAATGCGGAACTTATTATTCTAATTTTGTCAATGAGAAATGTTGAGTTTGATTTCTGTTTTTGTTTTCAAAACAAGAAACTGTTAAAAAAAAAGCTAGCTCAAATTATCGGATTTACGATTTCCGCTACACAAAGATCGCGTAAACTTTAATTGGGTTTTTACGCTGAAATTAGCGGAAATTACGAAAAAATATGTTTATAGTAACAATCCGCATATTTAAGCGGGTTTCAGATGAAATGGTCGTGAACTCCGATCGGAATGAGTTTTATAGTAGTGACCCCTGGTTGTAACAGCATTTGTTTTATTGAACTCCTCTATTACTTTGCCAAATGGCAAAAAAGAATTGGTAATTATTTCTCCTGATTAGAATGTGCTGAAGAAAAATTTAGCCTTAGTTATGTTAAGCAAATAGAGATTTACTTGCTGTCTCACGATAAACAAGCTGATCTTTATTTTTCGGCGTATGTCCTTGGTTTCGATTCGTGAGCAAAAATCGTAACTATGGATAGCATATTCTGCTATTAATGTAATTGAATTTTTAGTCGTTATTGCAAAAACTATTTAACATTTTATTTGTGTGAATTTTTTATTTTTTATGCAGCTGTACAGGTGTGCTCACTTTGTGTTTCGGCTCTTTAATTGCTCGATCAGTAATAACTGCTCGATCAGTAATAATTGCTCGATCAGTAATAATTGCTCGATCAATCATAAGTTTGGAGTAAAAAATAAAACTTAAGTTTTATAATTTCTTTCGTTTTCATTTCTCACAGTAAGCGTTTTACTAGAAGGGAAACAACAGTTTAAAAGTTTACAAGACACGTAGTACTTTTAGTTATAAAAATCTTTTCTTTTTAAAAAGAAAGTTTTTAGAATTTCTTAGTTAATAGTGTTTTGCGTCTTTATGTCTCTATACTTGATCAGCTAAGCTGGAATCAACCAGGAAAGGACGTTTTATGTTGATCAGCTAGAATCAATTAATTTTCAAGAAAATGTGCAAGTTTTTAGAACAATGGGCAACTCTGTTTCAAAGATTTTCTCTCATTTGTCTATAACAAACTTTCACTCGACACTTAAAACGAAAAAAATTTTCAACATTCCAAAATCGAATTATTTATATTTTTATCTTTGAGATTTCTAGTTAACTTGAGTTGGAGTTTACACTACTTACAATTAATTTCTTATCGTTTTGTTCAGAGAAACATCATTCAGAAGCATTTTGGGCATGAGTTTCAAAGAAGTTAAGAGAGGTTTTTTTTAATGGGATTTGATTGCGTTTCACTATTTGTATATGTAAAGTATTAAAAAAATATATTTAAGTTAAACAGCTAAGAATATTTTTTATTACAATAAAAGAAAAGAAGGACCAGACATTAATTCTGCAAACATTAACAGGACTTTGCAAATATTGACCTGTATTTACAGACTGCATTTTACAGTGCTTTTTTAAGGCTCTGTAGATACAGAGTTACAGACCAAATAAGATCTGTAAAATTTTTCTGTGAAATATCACTGTATTTACAGGTTTACAATTTTTATAGCTTTCGCTTTTTGGAATGTTCTGTAAATAGAGTACTGAAACTTGCTAAAACAGGTCCGTAAAGTTTATAGGATTGACACCAGCATTAATTAGAATATTATATCATTATCATTTGCATTGAGATTTTATTGTTTGAGATGCTGTTAATCTAAAGTTTTAAAAGTCAACGAGTCTACCGTTACACGAACCCTACACGAAACACGAGATACATTTATGTAGATAAAATATGATTTACTACTAAGGTGGGAATCCTTTAACTTTAACTATCTGAACTAAAGACAACAAATCTTCCAAGAAACCCTTAAAACAGATATCATGCGAAATGGTGATGTAATTAAGCTCGTGTATTAAGGCTTAAAAAACAAAGAAGACGATATCAACTCTTTCCAAAAATCTCGGAACATCTACTGTTTTGAAGAATATAGTCAGCACAATGGCGATGGCATTATAAGAAGAGATCGAATCTAAATATAAAATAGAGGAATATACCTTTATTGAGGACAATAAAACAGCAAGAATGGACATTATTTTTACATTTTTTACATGATTCTTCTAAATTTATTCAGATCATTATGATAAAAACTGTTCACTATTGTAGCCATTAATTGACGAAGAAAAAAGATTCCTGAAAGTAATTTTGATGAAAACAACAAAGATGAGATTTATATTGACATCTAGGACATCGCTAACAGAAGAGCTAAGAGTTGTTTTGTTCTGGCTATTGTAGAAGACATCTGATTCATAAAACTTAAAGTAGATTCTTCTAGAGCATTTGAACTAAAAGTGTGTTAACAACATCTTTGATCTGTCTTCTCATTCTGGTAAGTATGCAGCCCTATAGTGTAAGGGTGAATACTACCAAAAAGAAGGAACTCCAATAAAATAGTTGAAACTGGAGCAAACTAATTAGATAAAAGATTTCAAAGATGTGGTTCATTCTTAACTTTTTTTTTTGACAAAAATCCTTAAACCGTAATTTATCACTTGAAATTGGAGCAAACTAATCAGATAAAATTTTAAAAAAACAATTACGAAGCTTAAAGTTAATGGGAATTGCACATAATTCCTCCACTTGTGAAAATCAATTATTAGTTTGGGATGCTATACCGAAAAAATAGGAGAAGCTATGCACAGAGCTTTCAAACTGAGTTGGGGTCGGTATGAGCAAACTATTGGGTGCATAATGCATAATTTATGCTAAAGTATTAAAATCTACCTCTACTACTTTTGGTATGGACAAACTGTAGTATGCAATATAAATATAAATATATAAAAATAACTGTAATATGCAATGTAAATGTATATAAAATATCAAACTTTGAATTGATTTCAGATTTGTTCTAAAATTGAAAATAGCTTTTCAAACCTGTTATTAGATATATAAGATTATCAAAAAATCGCGTTGTTCTGCTTTTAAAACTTTTTTCACGCAAACAACAACTTAATAATTTTTGTGAAACGGCCTTCTAATTCACTTTTTTAGGGTTCTAACGGAGGAATAAAGACAAAAAAAGTGGGTTAGACGCATTTAAACTTTTTGGCCAATAGAAACTTTATGGACATACACTCTTAACCACTTAAAAGCATTAAGCAATTAAGAAAAAGCAGTAATTAGCAAACAAACATAATATCTTGTTCTTAATTTTTTTTTTTTACATCAGAAAACATTCAGAAACTGAAACTTTTTTTTTATTCTTGTTACATATCATGTAAACTTCGATTACAAATATTTTCCATACAAAATAACAGAAAAAAAATTTCATGTTAATTTTCGTAACAAAAATAATAATTGAAATAAGATGAGACAAAACAGTGTCTGTAGCGGACCTTTGCTTATGAATAAGCAGATTGTTTCAAATAAATAAATTTCCTCAGGAATTGCGATATCGATTTTCTATTACTGTGAGAAAAGTATCAGCGTTCAACAAAAATGCCGACAAACGAAAAGGTGACGAGAGGCTAATGAACTTTGAGAAAATTCAGATAACAAAATGAAATTTGAAATAGAACAATTGTTTGATGAAAATACATGTTAGTAATCTTTAACAAAAAAAAAAAAAAAAAAAAAAAAAAAAAAAAAAAGAGCAAAACCACTAAACATAATGAGAGAAGCTTACAGTGAAAACTAACCTCCCCGATATTTAAGCCCGCAGCTACATTAAATACTTAACTATGGATTATGGGAGCATAAAAGAAAAGAAAATCTTCACATTCACAGTTCAAAAATACTGAGAGATAAAGAATAAAGAGAATATTAAAAACTTGTAGAAAATGTAATTTACTAATAAATATAAAAAATATTTCGGATTTAACAAAACTTGGATTACATACCCCCCATTTTACAGTCCATTAATAACAATAGGTTTTGGTGGAGACAATAAGTCTTGAAATTCTAAAAGAGCTTCTTTTAACGCATGACGTACAGGTTCACTGCTGCATGTAATACAATCCAATATCGTTGGGTATAGACCAATTAAATCGCGCCATAGTTGGTCATCGACTGTGAGTATAATAAAAGTGAAAAAAATAAAAACCACGCCAAATCCAACTCGCAAAATTTATATTTATTTAAAATGTAAAAACTCACTCAAATTAGGATTGTTTTCCACCATCTTTTTTATCGAAGCGAGCAAAGTAGCAATGGCTTTTACGGCAAAAGACATCTCGAACATCCGCGTCCTAATATAAAATAATTATATCATATTATTAATCTATGGGTTTCAATTATATTATGAACATAATATAATTGAAACCCATAGATTCCAGCAATATTATGCATTTACACATTGCATAGTAGTCCAAAAACATTGCAACTCAGGGAAAATACTTAAGTATCATAAAGCATCGTGTGAGGATTATTGATAAAATATTCAAAGCGCATGATAAAACATTACCTTGGCAAAGGAAACTGACCATTAAGTCTTTCGTCTTTTGAATACTTACAGAGGACGCTTTTGCATCTATCCAACAATGACGTCAAGGCTAGCCGTGATAGTTCACTCTCCTCTATGATTTAAAAGATAAAAAAATATCTCCCAGCCTTTTAAGAAGCCATGCTTTTTGAAAATAAAATAGTAAGCATTAATTACCTTTATTGGCCGTGTCTTTGAAAAAAGAAAACTGAAGCAAAGTCTCAAAACACAACTTTGCAAAATCTTCTTTAAAAGGAAATGCCACTGAATCACCTGGAAATATATTAAAGGCTACCATAGTAATTTTTTAATCAACTCATAAACTAAAGAATTATTAACAATATCATGTCTTTTTATAACAAACCCAATAAAACCTAATAATAGAGCATGTGACAAATGATATGCAGGGTTTTACTTACTATCAAACATGTTAGTTGTTGCAGAATGTATTGAGCCTTTATTTAGCAGCTTCATAAGCCGGTCCACAAAGACCTTGGGAAGGGATGAAGCAAATGGCAAAATATCTTGTCTGATAAGTTTGACAAGCTTTATATCAACTTGTTCATCTAGCCGATGCTCTGCTAATGTTTGAGAATCAGGAGGGGGACTAAAATCAAGGATAATGCTTGTTGTGCAAAAATTAAACGGTAAAAAATCAAAAAGGAATTTCAAATTTGTCATAAAACAAAGAAAAAAAGGATGGCGTCTTGCCTTAATGAAAACAGGAAGTCATCAAAGGCATTTGCCATGCTCATCCACATGTCTTGAAAATCATCATCTAGATTTTTTAAGTGAAAGAAAAAATAAGAATATTGGGAAAACATAATTCAACTGAAGTTTTTTTATTTAACCTTCCCTTATACAAACCTAATACAAGCTTATAGAAAAACTTAACTTATACAAACAAAAACTTACCTTTGTTATTCAAATGAACTTTTAAACCATTCCTTAAGACATTGAGAAGCAACTCAATAGCCAATTTCCAAGTTGATTGAGCAGGACAGGCATACTTTAATTTCAGTGGTAAATGCAGTGTCTACCGATTAACAAAATATAAATATTATGATAACAGATAAAATGACAAATAAAACAAAAAATAAAATTTATCAATAATAGCAAAAGCAAAGTTTTTGCTATTACTGATAAATAAATTTATAGCATAAAAGTAAAAAAACTACCTTAATAATATTTTTTAAAACATTTCCTTTAACAACAGTGACTTTGGCATGACTGATTTCATAGAGAGTTTGAACTAACTTCATACTATGCTCTGCTAAAGGTACATAATTCATAACAACCCACTCGCCAGCGCGACCTCGAATTTGTGTATAACTCTCATTATCATGTGTCTCGACTTTTGGCGGACAACAAGCAAATTCAATGAAATGTAACAACAAAACAAAAACTGTTGGATACATGGGTAAAGTCTCGTTATGGTCAAGAATGCTTTTATTGTCTAGCTGGGGTACCTCCGCAAGTAAAGAGTTTATCGCTAGGAGAACAGATTTCTGTAACGGTGAAAGTGTGGTTTCATGATGAAAAGCTGGAAGTAGAAATGGTGATGTATCAGAATGCAAAGGCATTGATATAGCTCGTTCTAATACTTTGCTTAACCTCTCTAAATCACCTATGCCAAAACGTGCATAAATTCTTCCTAGCAGAGGAGGAAAAATATTAACCAGAGCAGTCAAAAATGCTTGGGATGGATAAATTGTTTTAGAAGAAACTTTGCCTGAACTATCTTTTGAGGTTCTTAGAAAACTAGATACATCCATACAGTTAGTACCAATATTTTGCCAAACCCTCCAAGCATTTATCCATAAATCCAACTCTTGCTCAACAACATTTACAAATGGTATCTTTCCTTCTTCATGCTCTTCCATGTTATTTTTCACAATTTCCTGGAAACTTTTAAGAGAATTTAAAGCAACTTCTGCATTTCTACTAAGGGCACTTCCTTCAATAATCTCTAACAGTAATGCCCATGCCCGAGGGTAATCACTAAGTTTTCTCAAAATATGCTCTCTGTTGCTAAACACTCTTGACACACCTGCTAATGTCAAAACACAAGTTTCTGCCCATTGCTTTTCAGCTGTGTCTCGTGAATGATGAATGAGTATATTACCAGGTAAAGTTGTATTATCAGATGGAGGTGGGCAGTCAGCAGCAACAGAGGACATAGCTTTCACTTGTTGCAGAAGGGGGAACAAAACCTAGAAATGAAAAACTGTATGACAAATGTTTAAAAATTTATCTAAAGGTTACTAAACTAAACACTTTTTAACAAAAACTTGACAAATATGAACTATAAATAATTTAATAATAAGTTTTAACAATTTAAAAATAATTTAATAATAAGTTTTAACAATTGATATATAAACCAACTTACTTTCCATAAAACAGAGTACCATGTTGCATTCTCAAGTAACCCTCCATGTGCAGATACAGTGGAGAATAGCGTTTGTCCAGCACTCTTACGCACAGCAGGACGAGGATCAACGCACAGTTCTCCAAGCTTACTATATAAACTCATCCATGCAGAATCAAAAGGAGACACAGCATTATCAAGAGATGGATACAAATCCTTGTTGTGTATTGGACTTATAACACCATTAGCTTCTTTATGCTGTGCCAACTCAGGCTGACACTTTACATACTTTTCTAATTCATGTTTCAGCGATGCTCGATTTTGGTAAAGAAAGTCTGACAAATTCCACTAATAATAAATTGAAATTATTTTGAAAACGAAATTTTAAAATTTTAAGCTCAATATCAAAAATTTAATTTTCTTAAAAATATCAAACTTAGTATAAAAACAAGAATTTGAAAAAGTAACAAACCAACAATCCAACTGCTGTCAAACTGATATTGATCTCATTCTGCTGAAGGCCAAACTTGCCTGTGACTTCAACTAACACATGAACGCACCAACAAGGTATAATAGGGAGGAAATCAGTAACTACCAGTTGAAGACTCTGAAAACCTAATCGAATGATTGCTTCACTAAAGATAAAATATGTACATGGATCAAGGATCATACAAACTGGGAGAAATGAGAAAAGGTGAATTTATCCTTCTTATACTTTCAACTTCTTTTCATTTTTGTTCTTTTACAATCAGTTATGCTTTTTAATATCAAAAAAAATTTTGTACAACAAAAACTAAAATATACTTTTGTTGATTGGTTGCAGAACCTATAATTCGCAGAATTACAGGCCAAGCTGCACCTAATTGTGGAGCACATTCTTGCAAAATGTTCAGAACACATTCAAACTGCAGCTGACGTACACCACTGTAACTTATCAAAGCCATTTCTTGTAAAGGATATAAAATCATTAACTGCAAAGGCTGAAATCAAAAATATACTATGGCAATCAAAACAAGCAAATTTGATGACTTTAAAGTGCACAATAAATTTTGAACTTTAAATGCAATAAATGAAACTTAAACCACATACTGTGGTGTGACCTAAACAAGTCTTATGCTTTAAGAAAATCTTAATTTAAGAAATAAAAAATTTCATACAAAAATTTAGTTATTTTCCCCAAATGCTTTTTTTTATATACAAAATTTGTTTAATTACTTAAGTTAGGACTTTCTTAAAGCATAGGACTTTGTTATGTCACACCACAGTATTTACTTATGAAAAAAGCATTTTTTAGTAAGCAGACAAAATTTGTCTTAATCTTAAAAAAAATAAATTTGCAACAACAATTTACTAATGCTATTAGATTTACATAAATATTTTGATAATGGCTTGTTTTACATACAGAAACATCATTTAAATCAAGAAATCTCAATCCTTTAATTTAAATAACCAGGTCAGCTAAAAAATGTTTGCACTTTGTCATTTATGTGGATCAAGTAACATTCGTTTTTCAAGTCTAAAATTAAACGTCAACTTTTTGTATGTTCTGGAGTTTTGAATGGTAACAAAAATTTATTAAATTTTTTTAAATTTTATATTTTATTAAAAGTAAGAACTTTAATGAAAAAAAAATGTTGATGGTAAAGTAAAAAATAGTAAAGGACTGAACCTGTATGAAGCTAGAACCTGTATGAAGTTAGAACTTTTTTTAGATGGTTGTGGAGGATTATAATTCAAAATTGAACTTTGGTAAACACTTTTCAATGTTCTATTCAAAATGTAAAATATTCTGCAATTACTCAGGTAATTTTCCTTGTAGGGGAATTCCCTTTGAATTCAATAAATTACAGAAAAGTTATCTAGTAGCATGTTTGCATGCATGTGTGGTGTGGGAATTTTGGATACAAAATCAGGTTTGTCTAGAAAATTGGTAGTGCAGACAAGTAATTTAACAGCTATTTAGAATAGGAATCAAATTCATAATTAATCTTTGTACAAAAATGTTATCAGCAAGAGATCTGTATATCTAAATCCCAAGCAGATCAAGAGATTCAGAAAGTTATTACACCACCTAAACTTCAATTTGTGTCAACAAGAATCTCTCCTTAAATGATAGCCTACTGGTTTCACAGTACAATTGAAGTACAGTAAAATTTAATTAAACATGGGTATCAGGAGAGGAATCAGATACCATAAAATTTTAAAAGACTCTTGCTAATATAGATTCTTTTTGTGCTAGCTATATAGATTTTTTTCTATTTATATTTTGTGCTAGCTATGTAGATTCTTTTTGTACTAGCTAGTGGATTATTTAAATTTATTGTTAATCCTAACAAGAATAATAATAGGAGCTCACTAACTTTTACATTCATGTCATGGAATTGGTTGAAAGATATGGATTTGTATATACCACCTATTGAGATGTTCATAAAATTATGTGTAATCTCTTACCAAGCCACTTTGATAAAAAAACTAGTAAAAGATCAAAACTGTAAATTTAGAAAACAAATGAGAGCGCATTCACAAGGTGAAAATTTTAGAAGAGTGCTTGCCTTATGTCCTCTAATTTTGTAGTAAAGAGATTAGCCTGATGTAATTTTTGTGGTAAGATTACAGTCTTAATACATTCTAATAATCAGAACCTTTTGGAAATCTTCTTTAAAAAAAAAAACAAATTTCATTTATTTTCCAAACTTTTGGTGAATGTGAAGTTGAGAGTGTGCAGAGGTTATAAAGTTATGATCACTACAACTGATAATATCATTTTGACAGCAAATAAACAATTTTAACCAACTTTATTAAAACCATCAACAACTAGAATAGTGGTAAAAGTGGTATGACTATCACATATCATAAAACAAGTAACAAAGATTTTCTTGCTAATAACTGTGATTAATAAATATTGGTCATTAAAGTAAAAAAAGAAAAAAATTAAAAAGAAAACATTTACTAGATCTTCATTTAACGGAGGAACATGATCATGGAAAATTGCCATTTTGATAAGTTCAGTAAGAGCATCAGCTCCCCATTCACGAAGACGAGCATGAGAGTGTTGTGAGACCTAGAGTAAAATACATATTAATACCATGACAAACTGGATTTGTTTTAAATAACAATAGTTATCAAAATAAAGATTATTCACAAAAATCTCAAACCTCTAACAAATGAGCTGTCAGAGGTTTCCATAAAACACGCAATCGATTTAAATTTACAAGGCCTGTTTCTAACATCTTTGCAACTCCAAATAAGCTTGGTTCCTATTCAAATAAAATTGTTATTATGCAATTATGCTGTTACATTTCTATACTACTTACCTTTTTAATTTCTTAACTTTTATTTCATATTTTAATTTACAAGTAATTATATTAGGCATATATATCACTGAAACTCTAACTCAACAAGAAATAAACTAATAAAAATGACACACATTAAAAAATCCAAATTTGAGTTTGAAGCAAATTTATTAATAAATTGTTTGTTATTACTAGCATTGACACCTTGTTATTACTAGCATTCTCCATGTCTTCTATAGACAAACGACAAAGCGCATCAACCAAATGGTGTAATCCAACATCGTCTAAAAACTGTGAACTCTCAAACAGTCGAGACAACATTGATGACAGAATTGGTAGGTCTGCAGTCATTGCTTGTGAAATATCCTGTAAAACAAAAGAAATTTTATACAATAAAATGTTATAAACTTTTTATAAAAGTACAAAATATTTTGGTTTGTATGCATTAAAAAGACAAAAAGGGATTAAATAAGTAATATTAGCATTAAAAAAAAATCAGACAATTCATACAAGATTTGGCAGTTCATTAGCCTGAATTGTCTTCAAACTTCCACCTGAAGACAATTTAAGACCAAGTATTTGTGTCAAATGTTGAAGAGTTAATAAAATAATATGCCATGCAGTCCCAAGTACACACCCATGACAATGGGATAGATTTAACAATGCTCTCATACACTCCACATTTTTTACTGTCATCTAAAACAAATTATTCTTGTATTAGGATTATTTAATTTAAAAACTTTAAAGACTTTGGTACCAAGGGCTTAAAAGAAGTCAACAGGAAAAAAATAATTTCAAAAAATCAACATACAACAATGCTATTCCCAGCCTGAGAGTCTGACAGCTTTTCAACAGATAAACTGCTCTCCAAAATATGCTTTGACAAGACACTGTGTAAATTATTAGAAACATAACCTGCAGGAAGAGCTGCTTTACAGATGCTTGCAATAAAAGCATCACGACTGGAATTCAACTCCAACTGACCACATACACAAGCAAATATTTGCAATCCCTTTAGAATTTGTTCAATTGCTAGTTCATCAGTACTGGTAGAAGAAAAGAAAACATAAATGAAATGGTGTATTATAAATAATTTGATTACTGTAAATATTTATTCTATGTTTACAATATAAAAATCTTTGGTTAAACCACCTTGCTTCCAAAAGAATTGTCAGTGTAGACAACATAGTTTTCCAACAATTTTCAATCATTTTGTACCAGCAAGCAGACATATCTAGATTTTCAAACATATATATATATATATATATATATATATATATATATATATATATATATATATATATATATATATATATTAGGGTGGGTCAATTTTTTTTTTTTTTATGAAACATGGAAATAAAGTTGCATTTCGTTGTCTCTATTAATGATATGTAAAAGAAATGTAATAAAAATTTTATTTCGTTTTGCCAACTTTAACTTGAATTTTACTATATAAGGTCAAAATGATGCTATTTTACAACAGTCGTATAATTGCAGGATAAAAGCATTAAGATTTAGATTTTTTGATGATTCATGTTAATAATATTATATTAATAGTATACAGAACTTTGCAAAAGTTTAGAGCACCCTACGAAATATAAAACAAAAAGCTGTTAGTGTTGTTTGTTGACTTCCGATTAACATGATCCTTCACTTCGTTATAAGATATATACTTACGCTGTTTGTTTTTTTGTTTTAGTTTAATTAGTTAAAATTGAAAATAAAAATGGCTACTGTTAAAACACGAAGTGAAACTGAACATGGTATACTTGGACAACCAAGACCATTTCAAACAAATCAACTGCCAACTTCTGCTGATGTTTTTAAAGCATATGACTATTTACTAAAAAATAACAATTGCACAAGTGTTACTGAAAGAGCAACAGTCATAGCTAATGAAATTAAAGCACTGTACAACAAAGCAAGTATTCCTACCATTGCAGTCAGCAGCTTAGTTATTCGCATAAAGAGACTAATCAACAAAGTACATGAGCTTGGTAAATACTCTGATCGCAAGAAGTCCTCTGCAACATTTAAATCAAGTTTGCAGATGTTAGACCAACTATTCGATATTTGTCTGTGTAAGTGTTTTGATAATGGTGTTCGAGAAAGGTCAGCTTGTTTATGTCCACTGCCAAAAAAAATTCCAACACTTGAATGGGAGTTCTGGATAGATCAAAAAACGGTACGGAAGATGGTAATAGGAAAAGTAGACAAAGAAGAAACAATTAAGCTGCAGAAGAGAGAAAAAAGAGGAAGTAAAACATGCAATTTACCAATTACAGATAAGAAAATGAAATTTGATAATGAAATTGATCCAAATGAAACATATTCTAGTGATAATGAACAGTCAAAGTCAGATGAAGAATTTTTGCCAATTGAGATGTCAGATGATAAAGTCATGTCAAGTTATGAAGTGATATCAAGTGATAATAAGATGTCAAGTGATGAAGAGATCAAAGTTTACAACACTAAACAATATCCTGAGTTGTGTAAGGCCATGGATAGGTGTAAAATCAGTAACAGAGATGCTTGCTTAATAGCAAATGCAGTACTAAAAGATTTAGATCTTATAACACCAGAGAATGCTATTGATCCAGCAAAACTTCGTCGTCAGAGAAATATGTGGAGGAAAAAAGAAGTTGAAAAGCATGCTGCTGAAGTCCAAAATGTGCTTTGCATTGGATTTGATGGGAAGCAGGATATCACTTCCGTTAAAGCAAGTGGTGTCCGACAAAATTACAAAGAAGAACATTATGTGATAGTGTCATTTCCGCAAAACAAATATGTCAATCATGTCATGCCACAAAGTAGTAAAGCTATTCATATTGCACAAGAGATATTATTGAGCATCAACAACATCAAATCATCAGACACTTTAGCAGCAGTTGTTTGCGATGGTTCTGTGAATAACACAGGTCAACACAATGGAATAATCAGAAAATTAGAAGAAGGTCTTGGGAGAACATTGCAATGGTTGGTCTGCTTGTTACATGCAAATGAACTACCTTTTAGAAAATATTTCTCGGTTGTGGATGGTGGACATTCAACAGGTCCAGCTACTTCAACAGGTAAAATAGACATTGCACTAGATTTTGATCCAAAAGATTTAGATATTGTGAACTTTAAACATATACCTGGTAAAGTTGAGGATGTAAGTGTTGATGTCAAGAAAGATTTAAGCTCTGATCAGATATACCTTCTAAAAGCTTGCTTAGCTGTTCAGCAGGGATACACTGCTTGTGATCAAATATTGTTCCTCCAGACTGCTATGCCAGGAAATTTGAACCATGCAAGGTGGCTAACAAAGGCCAATCGTATTTTACGTTTGTATATGTCTAAAGAAAATCCTTCAAAACCATTGCAAAGAATTACAAGATTCATCGTAAATGTTTATGCGCCATCGTGGTTCAACATAAAGCGTCATTCTTCCTGCCTTGACGGAGCAAGAAACTTCTTTTATCTTATAAAGCAGTGCTATGAACTAGGGAAAGAAGAGTGGAAAATTCTTGAACCAGTGTTGCAAAATAACTGCTATTTTGCTCATCCTGAGAACATTCTTCTTGGAGGAGTTACAGATGAAAATGTATCAATTCGTCAGTTTTCGTGTGACAAAATAATTGATGCACGAGCTACATCACAAAGTAGTAAGATACGTGTCTTTGATAAATCAAGCATCAAGCTTAATCCGGAAGCTTCGTCATTCATAAAAATGATCGACTGGTCTGTTGCTATCGCAACCCCACCACCGCTTTTATCAACTGTTTCTAATGATGATCTTGAACATTTCCAGTTCCACTTTGATGTCTTGAGTGGTATTCCATGCCATTCTCAGGCAGTTGAGCGGACTATTAAAGACATCTCTGCTACAACTATGAAAGTTTTTGGGCACAAATCACGACATGGAATGATTTTGCAGTGTCGCAAATCTCGAGCAGAATTACCGAAAATTGACTCTAAATCTGACTTCTTGAGCCATAACAAATAGAAAATAACTGAAACAAATTGCTGTTATGTGTTGCCTACTACACTCTGACTATTTCTCCTTTAACAACTGCTTGCATTTTTAAATTTAATGTAACAAGATGTCGAGTAATGGAATATAGCATTAAACCACATGTATTTACATTATACGATTATAGAGTAAATTTAATTCCCAAAGTTGCGGATCCAAGACACGCTTTAATTTTATTTCAAAAGGAGTTTTTTTCATAAGTAGACTGTAATGCAACATTTTAATAATGTTTCACAGCCCCAACTTAACATTTACATCATAATGACCCACCCTAATATATATATATATATATATATATATATATATTTCTGTTTGTGTGTACATGTATATATGTGTGTATATGTATGTGTGTGTATGTGTTTGTGTGTGTATAGTACTTAAGCAGAAAAAACATTCTGACATTAAATATTAAAAAAAAAATTAAAAAAGCCAACATATAACATACAGTACTGTGAATAAGTTTTAGCCCACTTACTAAAAATGATTTTTTAACATATTTTGAATAATAGCTTCTGAATATTTTTTTATATAAAATAATGTCTAACTTCAAACAATACTAAACACTATTTTAACAAACAAAAGCAATATTTATCAAAATTTTACATAGATTTTTGTACTTAGATATCAATGTGTTTATCTTTTTTATATGCTGATCTGAACCCAATTCGTATCAGCTAGTTTGTTTTTAGTTTGCTCTTGCATTTTTTTATTTATTACTGCGAAGGCTTCATATTAGATGATAGTACAGTTTACAAAGATATTTCATAGATACTGTGTGTTTAATATTATTTTTTGTTTTTCTAAGAGCAAAACTTATTCTAATTTAAGTTTTTTTTTTTGTATTATCATGTTTATTGTTATTAAAGTACTAAATTGGGTAAAATTCCACTACTGAAACGTAAAAAAATTATCGTCCTTTTTGAAGAAGATTATTCTCAACAACAAACTGTCCAAAAAACAAAACATTCAAGGATAGCAATTAGAGAAATTATAAAAAAATTTAAAAACACAGGATCTTTTGAGGATAAAACTTGAAGCGGCAGACCTCCAAAGCTTACAAAACATGACATCAAGTATTTTAAAAATGTGTCTCTGCAAAATCGGAAAAAAACCTCCAGTGAACTAGCCCAAGAACAAGCCTGAGACATTCAAGCTGCAACTGGTACCAACATTTCATGCATTGGATGACCTTTGCTAAAAGCTGGGTTAAGAGGATATATTGCAGTTCTAAAGTCTTTGTTACGTCGTGTAAATAAAGAAAAAAGAGTTAAAAAAAACAGAAGTGGACATAAACATTTTTGACTTTTTTTTAACAACCCTATTATACATATGCAAAAAAAAGTTATATGCAAATGCACTGTTACATTTTAGCTTACTCTTCACTAAACTTTGTTTAACTAATATTTACATTAGAGTTTACATTCAGTAATTTTATGATAAGGAAAGAAAAAGAAAAGCTAAAAAAAAATTAAAAACCTATTTCTGGTTCAACATCCAAAGGTTGTGAATGTTTTAAGGCTTCTGAACCCACCCCAGTTTTATCTTGATGGTTAACATCTTTTACTTCCATATTTGACTCTGTGCGTTTTTTAATTGAATCTCGTTTTAAAATAAGTATGTCAATGGCATTACAAATCTGTAGTACAGTAGAACACACCAGTTGCATTCCATAAGATTCACTAACATTCACATTCTCATTCTTGTAGTCTAATTGCTCCAAACTAAACAAAATAAGTCTTATTATTTCAGTTCATTGATAAATTATCTAAAAACTATTTTTCATGGTCTGTACACACATAGCATTATGTATAAAAGATACTTACAGATTATCTAATAGTATACTTACTAAATTGGTTTAGGGACTGTCAATGTAGTGACAGGTATCCAAATTCCATTATAAAAAAATCCTGATTGATTTGTTGTCTTTTCTAGTGGTGAATTGGAGCCATTAATATGGTTTGAAGAAGCATTCAACTGCCCATTATTGTCATTGGAGAACAATGAACATATAAATAATCCAAGAGCTTTGCAGATTTGCTCAAATATTTTTGTAGAGTGCTCTTGCATGTCATAGTATTCACAAAAAGATCTGCAAAAAAAATTTTTTTGTTAAAAATCAAGCAAAATAAAAAATAGTTAAAGTTGCTTTTAAATAACCAACCATGATCAAGCTCTTAATCAAGGTTTTATGATCATCTGTTTAAAATCTGACTTATTATTCAATCAATATTCAATAAATGCTTGAACAGTCATCAGAGTCTTCTTCAAAAATATCCACAAACAAAATAAAACACTGACCTTAGTATCTGAGGTTGAGTGCATAAAGACTGCAGTACTTCTAGCGATAGAGTACGTTGCCAGAAAGGTTTATCACTGTCCAGAAATTTCACAAGTAAAGATAAAAAAATTTCACATTCAGTAATCTACAAATACAAAAAAGATTTAATTGTTATAAGATAAATGCTTTTATGTAAAACCAGTTAACACTGTGAACTACTTGCACTATTGATCATTCAACATTTATACCAGATTGCAGTCTAAATAATTCCTTCAGGAACTTCCTCAGCTAAGCCCAAAAATGTCATTTTTTATGTGTTTTGTTTACACAAAAGAAAGATAAATGCTTGTGCTTATGAATTTATAAAAAGATTTTAGCATATCTTTAAGAAATCTGAGCAAAATTTTTTTAAATACAAGGTTTAAAACTTACAAGCAAAGTATAAAACTGCTTGATGAGCACTAAAACAACTCGAAGCAATCTGACAGATAGTGAAAACAAAGGTTTCTCAATAATGGTGGGTGTTGAAGAGCCTCCAATCTTATATTTGATGTTTGGAGAGAACAACTTTATGATCAATGGACAGACTCTTTCCTTTAGAAGAAAGCAGAACTCTGGATGCTAAAATGTATAAGTTAAAAATTAAATTAAGTTTAAGAAATGAAACTCTTTTACTTCTAGAAAAAAAAAGGGCAAAATTACTTTTTAGCTCCAAAAAAAAAATACTGTTGAACAACAACAGTAACAATATTACATCAAGAAATGCTTGTGGATAATGCCTCAGAATAGATTCCATTAACTCTAATCCAAATGTGCGTGTCATTGTTTTCATTCCTTGCATCCAATATGGATTGTCACCATTAGTGAGCTGACATAAGTCCTACAGTAAAAAGAATTGAGGGTAATTTTTAAAAAAATATTTAGATGACACATCAAAACTTCATAACAATGACAAATGGATTTCCTTAATATCAGTGAGTATTGTAACAGGTATAATTTAACAAGGTGACCAGTCCACTGCACAGTTAAATACCTTATAAAATAAACTCAGGTTGCAAAAAGATAAATTCTAGTGAGCTCAATTCCTAAACATTAAATATTGTTATAATACAAAAATTATTGTATACTTAGGAGATTTGTTTAGTATTAACTTAATATTGATAATAATATTAGTATTGATATTATGATAATATTCTAAGATTGAACAGTATTTAGTTAGTGACCAGCCTTTATATCAGATCCTTAGCTACTACTACACTTACATTAGTAGATAAAATAGAATATGTAATTTTTCTTTGTTTTTGTAAACATTTTGTACCCTTGTAAAAAAGTATTGCAGAACATACTCTTTTAAAAAAGTATTGCAGAGCAAATGCAAATCTATAGAACATCATTAAAACTAACAAGAAAGAATTTAATTAATGAAAAAACCGAACATTTTTTTTTTTTTTGTTTTCAAAGTACAAAGTGGAGGATTTTTTTTTTTATTTCAACTTTAAACTATTGAATCCTTATTTTTGATTCATTAACTTACAGAGTTTTAAAGGAGTTTTTTTGTTTTCAAAGTACAAAGTGGAGGATTTTTTTTTTATTTCAACTTTAAACTATTGAATCCTTATTTTTGATTCATTAACTTACAGAGTTTTAAAGGAGTTTTTCAGCTGCATTTTGTTTCTTGTCATACAACACTGTGGTTTGAGGCAAAATGTTGATTCAATAGAAGTATAACTTTAGCTATTTATATATATTATATTTATACATTTCCATCTTTCTTTTAATAGCTTTATTTTTTATTTGTTTTTCTTCTTTTTTTTTGTTGTATTTTTTGTTTATCAAAATAAAACTCTCTGTTGCTTCTTTTTGGACAGACTTTAAAACTCCTGTTTTTATCAGGCACCTTTTTATCAGGCACCTTTTTATCAGGTATCTTTTTATCTTAAACATTTTCATCTTTTATTTAATGCAGTAAATTTATCAAAAATGTTTTCTGAAATAGAGATAAATTCCATAACAAATCATTTGTTAAGATTTTGGTGCATATTTACTGAATTCAAATGCAAACTTTGCTTAAAATGTTTCAACCTCTTTTTCATTTTTTCTTGACTGTTGTAAAATTTTAGATTTCTATGGAGCTGTAGAATTTTAGAAACTTTCTATGAAGCTGTAGAATTTTAGAAACTTCAATATTGTTAGAAATATGACAATATTGTCTGAAATTAGAAAATATTGAGGAATTAAAAATTAATTTACCAGTTACAGATATGATATACAGACGTTGGTTACAGATCTGTTCTGCTCAATTGACAGAAAAAGTAAGTACAGAGACAAAAAAAAATTCATAATCAACAAAGTTTTATATAAATACTTGAAATAAATTTGTCAAAAAGAATTTTTAAAAATTTGAACATTTTCTAGTCCGCTTTGTGATCTGAAATAAGTACAATTTATTTAAAACAGTAATTGGTCTTCTAACACAATCAATTAGAAAATAAGTCTAAAAATGTATAATGTACGAGCATGAAAGATACTCTCCTGAAGAGTGTTAGACCTTTAATTAACAAATTTAAGGTTAAAGTCCTCTGAACAACTATTTATGTTATTTTGTAGAAAAAAATCTTTAATGAAGATTTTTTTAATAAAAAATACCCCGAAAATTTGTTTTAAGCAACTTAATTTAAAGGTATATATTTACAAACACCTGAAATAGTAAATAAGCATCTTGAGCTTTGGGTCGCAATGTTTGTGGGCACTTCACATGATAGGAATTCACAATATCATCTGCATCTAAAAAAAAAAAGAACATTAAGATTGTAAAGACAAACCTTAAAATTCACTAATAATTCTTTAGTAACTTAAATTCATATTCAAATTTGAGCATTTTTAGACTACTTGCTAACTAAAAGAATTTTTGTTATTAATAATGAAGAGGTTCCCTAACACATAGAAATAAATACCTTAACTTCATTGGTTATCATTAATTTGTTAACAAACAAGACATTTACTTTTCTCTTTTTTATCTTCCTCTATCATTCTATCAACAACAACAGCAATCACTTGGCGTATGGCAGCACTTGCTGTATTACTTGTTGTTGCATCTTGATTAAAATACAGTTTGAAACACAACACTATTGTCTGAAAAAAAGATAAATAAATTTTAGTGTTTAGAACCAATCTTCATAATCCTATTTTTTTTAACAAACTTTTTTACATTCAGAAAGCAAAAAATAAAAACTGTCACCTAAATTAGGAACTTAATGCACATAAGAAATTTTTTTAAACTGACAGCTTATGTGTATTAAGTTCTTCATTTAAATTAAATTTTACTGCCACTTTACTAACAGCATTATATCCCATCATTTAAATTAACACTGATTAGTTAACCACTAATATTATTTAGTGGTTAACTAAATAATAGTTAGGGTTAACTAATCAGTGTTAACCCTAACTATTATTTAGTTAAATAATAGAGGGGCTAAGGGGACCATGCAATTTGTTATTGTTTGATAAGTTAGCAAACTTATACTTGATTATTTTGAAAAAACTATTTTCCTATTCAATTAAAAGATAACAGTTTTGCATAAACAGTAAGATTCTAAAAAAGAATATAAAAAAAGAGTTCTAAAATAACTGAGATTGAGGTGATGACTAAAATAAGTTCAAAGATAAGAAAAAATGTCCTGGCCAAGTGAGTTCTAGTAAATTCTGTACATTTGACATAATTCAAAAATCAAACATTTGTTTAAAGTTATTACTTTGCCTGTCATTACTATATTGCCAAGTTATACTATATACTATACTGCCAAGTTATTACTTTGTATTTAAATATTGAATATTCTTGTGTCTATAGTTGGGAATCTTGAGATCCTGTAGTTTTTTACAATTCTAAAATCCTGGGATTGAGCACTTAATCCCAATTAGACATTTTTTAAGGTTACAAGGAAAAACAGTTTACAGTTTCCTTAATTTTCTTCAGTTGAGATATGAGTATTTTGAATGAAAAGAGTCAATGACAATGGTGATATAGAAACTTTTAAATTGAAATTGGAATTTTTTTACTACCTAAACATACTTCTATGCAGAAGTATGTTGCAGCTGAGTTCAAGAGGCAAAAAGGTATTTACTTAAATAAAAGACTGTAAGACTAGATGGAACAGCCTTTTGTTAAGTTTTAATAAATCCTAAGATTAGTCCTGGGATCGGGGTGGGGGTTGGGGGGGGGGGGGTAAATGTAATTCTAAACTCCCAGGATTGAATATATAGCTTGGGATTACAAACCCTAATTGTGTCAAATCCCAAAATTATTTTTAATTCCATTAGTTTCAACTTTGCAACATATCTAACTTATTTCAAAATTTCAAGAAATAAGTTAGATATGTTGCAAAATAGATGATCTATACAAAAAAAAATTGCTAAAAGAGAAAAAAATTAACAACAGTGATAAATTAAAAAAAAAAACAGAACAAGATAATATTGGAGGGATAAACGCTTGAGGCAAATAGGTAGTAGGATAAAGCAGATATTTGGGTGTGAAAAATATATGTGATTTTAATAGTTACTTAAAAAAATAAACTCATCTTAAAGATGCCTTTTAATTTGACTTATTAAAGTAATTTTCACAGAAATAAAACTTAAAATATGAAATTTTGAAAAATGTTAAAAAAAATGCCTTGTTCAGTAAAGAATTTTTTTATATTCTTTCTGATTAAAGATCTTCAGCTAAAAGAAATTTGTCAAATATTAATAAAAGGAGGAGAGAATCAATTGTTAACTTATAAGCAGGTTTTTAAATGAAGTTTCATATCATTAGTCTATAGTAAATCAATATATAGTAAATACTATATTGTAAATAAATTAACAATAACTACTATCAAAATTTAATTGGAACAACAATTTGGAAAAAGAAACTAATACTATTCTTTAATTACTATATACCTGGGCAAGAGCATCTTTTTGTACCACATCAGAAGTTGTTAATAAAACTATAACTGTTTGGAGGACACGCAAATCTTCAAATCCATCATCAACAAGGCTACTTAGGTGTGAAACTAACTTGGATGCATAAACCTTAAAATATTATTATAAAAGATAAAACAACAATAGAACTTCACAACTTAATTACAAATTGAGGATAAAACATCTTTAAAAAAATTAACCAGGAGGTTAATGTTTTTTTTTAACTGTTGAATTAAGAGACTTATTGAAGAGATTACCAGAAATAAAAAATTCCTTATCAAAAAACTGTAAAAGGTATATCTTTTATTTATTTAATGCTTTTATTAAAAAATTTCTTGATAATTTTATGAAACTTTCTAATATTATCATTTTCATGTAATTATCATGAAATATGATAAAAACAAGAAGCTAACTAAGGTAAGGTTTGAGATCACTTGATAGATAAAAGTAAATAGATACAAGTAGATATATAAAAGTAAATATATGGTATATTATTGAAGGTAAAACTATTTCAACAAACCAGTACAATTATCTACAAGTAAGAAATTTAAATATGATATCTCTTTTTTTTTTTTTTTTTTTTTTTCTTTTTAAAAAAAAAAAAAAAACCCACACTAACAAAATATACAAGTGTCTAAAACATCAATGTAACCATGGGTGTTATCTCCACTTTAAGCTTACACTTAAAATATTTTTATTGTTTCTAAACTAATGTTGAAAAAGAATTCTTCTATATAAACACTACAAAAGAGCACACGGCAGAGCAGAAAATATTAGAGACTTATATTCATCAGGTTAAAGGTTTAAAGCTGCATTAACAAGAATAGAACAGCCTATTATTGACTCACAGTATTTGTGTAGAAGTAACAAAACTTGGAATGAAATATATGTCTTACTACACTCAAAAGGCATCTATAAAAATGTAATCTTGTGTTGCTGTCAGAAGACCATCTCAAAATAAGAAAAAAAGACAAGGATGGGCTCACTATGAATAGATAATAGAAGACTTTTGAAAAAGTATTTCAGATTGATGAATCAAAGTTCAAACATTTGGTTTAAAAAGAAGAGTTTATGTTGCTGAAGGTATAATGAATATAAAACCCTGATCTCAAACCCTATTTAACTTCTATGAGATGAGCTAGACAGAAAAACCTGCAATCAGTATTCATCATCAAAGGGTGATATACAGAATATTTTGAAAAATAGTTGGGACAATCATTTGAAAGCTAAAACAACTTAGTTTGAATACCCTGACTCAAAAAATATACAAACAACTTTAAGGGGAGTTTTTCAATGAAAAAAGATTTAAATTTTGTAATATCCATTTACAAATTGTGTGCTTTAATTTTTATGTCATATATGTGTGTGCGTGTGTGTGTATGTGACAATCAGACAAAAATATATCAAAGTTATATTTTTTAGTAAGATAAATATGGCTGCACCATTGGAACATTATTGCTTTTTTTTTAAACAGTTGTTCTCAATACTTATTAGAGCATTACATTAAACTTTGATACCTCTCCAACAGCTGTAGCCATAGCCAGACGCTGAACACTTGTTAAACAAATTGGTAAAATCTTCAAAAACTTTGATTCCAATCCGAAGAAGATTGCAGTATACACTTCAGAGCTTGTTGACAAAGCTGTAAAAAAACAACAATGACATAAAAAAAAGTTATAAAAAGTGAAAAAGTAATAAAAAGATTAAAAGTTTAATATGTTGCACATACTTACAGCTCACAATGTCTTCGCTGGAAGATAACATCATACGGAGGCGAACAATACCAATATCCAATGCCTTAAAAAGAATTGTTTTATGCTGTCAATAAAGTTCATAAATGTGTCAAAATCATATTTACCCAGTAAAACAAGGTTTAATTACTTGAACTATAAAAGAAATTGAAGGTCAAGTCAAAGAATCCATGAACACTTAAAAAGATGTACACCATCAACCCTCTTGAATCTGTTGAACCAGTAGAAGATCAAAAACCACTTAGGTAGCTAAATAGTATTAAGAACTCTGTCCTACATAAATTTGTATATTTGACTTAAATTTTATGCTTTTTAAAGTTTTTTTTCACTTTGTTTAATCGCTAAATCTACATTACTCCTAAAAAAAACTTTTGCATCATTCCTAAAATAACAACTATTGGGTTGGGGAATAATTTCTTATGATTTTTATATTTTATCTTATTTTTAATGATATTTTGCTGTTTGACAAAGTGTATAATATTAATTCGATAGGGCTATTTCTGTTCTACAAAACTGTGCTAATTGTCTTTTTGAGTAATTAAATTTTTTTTAAAGGTAAAAAGCAGCATTTTTGATACCTGCTTTTCATCACTTTTAATTGAGGACAAAAAGCTGCTGAAGCAGCCTGGAACATTTGCAACTTATACAGAGGTATCATAGGTGAGTCTACAGCATGAAAATAGTTTGTGAAGTTCAAAAATGGCAATTTTGATGTTAATTACATGCCTCGCAGTGGAAGACTTTCCAAATTGGAGGAAGTGTCACAAACCACTTTTGAAGGTCTACAGTCACAAAATAAGTCATGAATCGACCAAAAAAATGAACTGTGTTCATAAAACAATTCTCAATCATCTTTATTCAATGGGATTTGCCTAGTAATTGGGAGCCAAGATTCCTCACGAGCTTAATAAAAACAATAAAGAAAATCACCTTCAAATTTTTTCAACATCTCACCTGTTATTGAGCATAAACAGCGTTTTTTATACTGAATTGCCACAGGAGATAAGAAATGGTGCCTAACATAAATGTGAAACAAAGAAAGGAATGGGTGGCTCAAGGAGATTTACATAAGCCAAGAGTCAATTCTGACCTTCATCCAAAGAAGACCATGATTTGCGTTTGGTGGGACTGGATAGGTATGTTGCAATGGGAAATTTTCAAAATGAATGCCACAGTCAACAAGGAGCCCTGCATAGGCCAGCTACAGTGCATAAGCGGCTATTCAACTGAAAAAGCCTCATCAAGACCAAGCAATACTCCTCAACGACAACTTCAGGCTCCATGTTGCACAAATTGTCAAAGCCACACTCTGGAATGGGACACTTTTCAGAATCCACAATATTCTTCAGCTCATACAGCACACTTAATCAAAGAATATTTTTTGAAAAAAAAGTTCAATGTGATGCCCTGGTGCCCTAGATCACCAGATCTCAACCCAATCGAAAATATTTGGTCTTGGATCGACAATCAACTGACATACCATGAAATTCAATCAACTCAGCATTTAAAGCAACTTTTGAATGAGTACTGGCTGAAGGTACCTCGCGTGATGTGCATGAAATTAGTTGAATCAATGCATAAACGAGTTTATCTTTGCTATAAAAACAAAGGAGGACACTTTAAATATTAATTTTGCTTTTTTTTTTCATTTTTTGTTTGAATGTTGCAATTTGTTTAAACTTTTGTGCTTCTTATTTTTCCTATAAGATTTTTTGTAATAGTTTTTTTCTAACTAAATATTAAAATTTTTATAACATGTTCATATTCATTTTAAAGCTAATTACTTTTTCTTTAATAAATAAAAAAAATTAAGTCGATATCATTTTACAGTTTTTCTTTATTAAACAAAAACCAAACATACTTGATAAAAATTCTGCAATCGTTTAAACTTTCGTGAATAGCTTTACATAACTGATTAATTTATTATCACAACCATTGATTTTTGTTTAAATTAAAAAGTCTTTAATAAAAACTCTATGAATTTATTCCCTGACCCAATATATTAATGTTAGAATAACTAAACTTAATAAGTTAAACTTAATAAGTTAACCTTAATTCAAAAAAACATGAAAAGGTCTCAATTTACTTTAACTTCTGCTGTTAATTATTTAAGACAAGTTTCTTTACCAGAACAAAAATAATTTTTTTCTTTACCAGAACAAAAATAATTTATTTGACCTTCAACTTCAGAAATTCAGGTTCAGATTTGCATAATGAACTAATTGTGTATCGCTGTGATAGCAATTTTAGTAACAATAAATACTACATATCTTATTCAATTAGTAGTAGAAAGTTAATAAGTGATATAAATTTGGATGAAAAGCTTTGTAACTGACTATAAAGCTAATACAAGCCAAATAAGGAGGGCACTATCATTTGAAGATATAATTATAAACATGCTGCTCATATTTTAAATCTTTTAACAAATGACAAAATGTTAAAAATGTGATTATTAACTAAAGAAAAAAGTAGACAAACAAAAATCCTACTTCCTACTGAAACATGCTTCAAAATTTGATTCACTTCAAAATTATATAGATAACACAAGCATCATCCTTAAAACTTTTGCAAAAATAAAAAAAAAAACAGACAGACTCCAATATTTTTAGAAAAATATGTGACCTACAAATAAAGCCCAATACAGAAAATTTATTGAGAATATAAAATCCTATTGATCTAGTACTATATAAATTGATAAGATAAAGTGAAAATATTGAAATTTTGTTAACAGTGAAAGGTAAGTTTGTCCTTTGTATTCAAAAAAAATAAAATTTAAAACTTGATACATTTTCCACTAAGAAACAGGGCACAAGCAAAATAATGTAGTGTAACAGTCCGGATCTGATTAAATTCGCGTATCAGTAAAACAATTTTATCCTGCAACTCAAAAGCAAATCAAAATCTATAAAAAGCAACACAAAAGCAAGCGTTTAACGTCGTCAGTCTGTCCTTAATAAGTTTTCTATGTTAAAAAAACAAATTTACATAATATGCAAAACTATAATACCCATTTTTTAAGAAAAAAAATAGAAAAAACAAATTTACTTTTGTTTTACTGCACAAAAACTTAAAAAAGTCAGTAATATATAAACATAAAGCTATTTTGTTGAAGAGAAAGCAAAGATTTATCTTTTATCATGTGTGAAAAAGTCAATTATGTTTATTTCTTTTCAATGCTAGATCACAGATATTTTGGCTCTAATCTTTCTGAAAATGAAGAATTCAAGGGATTGTCCGTATTACTATCTAAAAATGTTGAAAAGGCAGTATAGATTGTCCTTGTACAAATCTTGAAAAAATAACATGGCTTATTTTTTTCAGTTGACATTATTATTATTTAATTTTTTTTTTAAGACCTCTCTTTTCAAGAAATAGAAAATGTTGAAAAAGAATTGAAAAGTTCATCTTTTTATTTTTCAACATTTTTTCTAAAACTGTGAAAGGTTAAAAAGTTCCAATTTGATACAGCTTTTCTTTTTTTTTTTTTTTTTTTTTTTTTCAAAAATTAATTTCCCCTAACCAGTAGGTTACTGAGGGCATTTTTTTAGTGTATTTGTGTTATAATTTTCAAATCACATGGCTCAAATCAGGATTTTTATTTATTTAGGGGCTAATTACAATTGATTAAAATAAATTGATTAAAATAAATCGATTAACATAAATATTTCAAATTTAAGACAAACTTGACTTAAATAAATTTCGTCTCAAAATTGATTTAGAAAAAGAAATATATAAAAATTTGATTTGTTTAAAAAAAAAAAAATTGTTTTTAAGTGACTCTGCAAAAAACTAGACTTCATTCAGATAATAGGAGATGCATCTGTTTCTGTTGTATTGGTAGAGACAGAAAATGTCTTCAGAGAAGAACAGTTCATTGATTCAACTAATAAAAAAATTTATGGACCTTGGATTTAGTTTGGAGATTATTCTCATTTGACTGGAATTTGTAGAAGCTGCAAGACAAACATATACTTTAAACAGAAAGGTAAAGCTGTTAAAATTAGTGTTGTGACCAAAACTAAAAATTGTGACTAACTTAACTAAAAAAAACCGTAACTAAATTTAGTCGACTAACTTTTTAGTTTAACTAAAATTAGTTGACTGACATTTTAGCATAACTAAAATTAGTCAACTAACTTTTTAGTGTAAGTAAAATTAGTCAACTATGTTTTTAGTATAACTAAAGTTAGTCAACTGACTGACTTTAATGTAACTAATATTAGTCAACTAACTTTGTAGTCTAACTGAGTTTAGTCGACTAACTTTTTAGTCTAACTAAATTTAGTCGACTAAATTTTTAATTTGTAAAAAATATATTGTTACTGTTACCCAAATAATATATTTTTAAAATCTTGTCATGCGTTAGCTGTGAAGTGGTTTGAGCGCCATATTTTTAATTACAAATTGCTGTAAGTTACAATTTACATCTGCAGGGCATCAGTTTCAAGGTTCGATTTTCAGAGTTTTTCAGGTTTTTGGAGAGAAGTTTGCAACATACACACTTGGAATTTTGTAATAAAACTTATCTAATTAATCCCCCATTATTATTAAGTACTTGTTTAAATTTCAATGAAAAGCAGTTCAGATCTGGATTTTTTCAATTTCTAATTGAAGTGAATTATACATTATAAAACACATGTGAAATCAATTTATAAAAAAAAAATGGTGCCATGTTTTTGAAAGGTGTGTTATGTGCAGAAGCATTTTCAGATTTCCTTTATATAATACCTGCAATGATTTTTTGAGGTAATAATACCTAATTTATTTCGTTCTACACTTATAAAAATGCAGATATTTACAGTGACAACAATATGATTGAAACAGTTAGACAAATGTTTTTTATTATTTCAATATTGTGTAATTGAACATATATCTTGTTCAACTCTAAATTTTGTTTTTCTTTTAAAAATTATTATTAAAATGCTAATAACTAATTATGTTTTTGGTATAAAAATATCAGCTGTTTTTTATGGAGTTGTTCTGCTAACAAACCAATTTTTATTTCATTTAATAAAAGAAAATTTGGGGCAATACTAGGTACAAAAAAAACATTTTAATTATCTAATTGTCACAAATTATATTACATATTTTAAATTTCTTAAAAGAAATTTTGATGAATGTCTTTAAATTGATTTATTTGACATATGTTTATATAATTGGTATAGGTAATTCAGTTTTTTTTAGCACTAAATTTTGTTTTAGTCAACTAATTTTAGTTTGACTAAAAAGTTAGCTGACTAATTTTAGTTCAAATAAAAAGTTAGCAAAATCAAATGAAGTTTATCTTACCCTCTGACCTCAAGCTTATCAACATCATTCTTGAATTATTTGTAAGTAACTTATGTCCTTAACAATAGATCCATAGTAAATTTTAAATGAGCTGATAATTTTATTTTAAATATAGGACAGAAAATTCTCATGTGGTGAGCCAATCATAGAAAAGAAATTCTTGAATATCTGGAAAGTTTTGAAATCCTGCAGAAATTTAAATAAGGTGTTAATTTCATTTTCTATTGTTCTAAACAGATTATTTTAATTCAATCTGGAGAAGTAGAGGGCAAATTTATCTAATCCCTAATCTGGATAATGTTAGAGACAGAAATATGTTAATAAATTTATTTCTAGCAAGTTAATATTTGGTTCCCCTTTGTTTGATTTAATTAAAATAATACTGTACTAAGTGTTACCACTAGGTGTTACATCAGAACAAACACTTAAAAGCAGTGCACAAAACCCTAAACAAGTCACTAAAAAGGTTTTCTGTTTCTGAGAATATATCCATTATTAAGTGCCATAGTTGTTAAATGTAGTTCAATAAGATTACAAGGAGACTTGAGATTAAGGATATATTTAAATTGTATGAATACAAATATTTTCTTGTAAAATTGTTTTACCTAGAAAATACATCCTGTTGTTACACTTATCTGAATTTTTATTTTATGATTTATGCCCATTTTGTGTGCCTTAGTGGGAGTGGAACATTTTTACGTTGGAAATAGGTATTAACCAAGCTTGAGGAAAACCCCAACTTTTATTTTGTTAGCAGTAACACAAAATGGTAATGTTTTGCAAAATATTTACAGCAATTGGAGCGCAGAAACAAAAACACTTTGCAAAAAATGGCTCAGTAACCTACTGCTAAGGTGAAATTAAATTTTGAAAATAAATAGTGTTATCTTCAATTAAACAAAAAATTTATAAATGGAATTCAAGCCTTACTAAGATCTATTTTGATCTTAAATTTAGAACCCTTTAATCTTTTTAATTTTTCACAACTTTAGAAAAAACTTCAAACAAAAAAGATGTGGTTTTTAATTTGCTTTCAACAGTTTCTACTTTATATTGACCTCCTGAAAAGAGTGGCTAAAAAAAATTTGAACTAAAAAAAAAACTTTAGGTGAAAACGTCTAAAAAACCGTAGTAGTTATAAAGCTAACTCAGAAATAGTATTTATTTTGTTTTGCATATAGTGCAATTTTGTTTTTGAAGTTAGCTTTTTTTTTTGTGG
The DNA here is from genome assembly GCF_058129835.1 of Hydra viridissima. Taxonomy (NCBI): domain Eukaryota; kingdom Metazoa; phylum Cnidaria; class Hydrozoa; order Anthoathecata; family Hydridae; genus Hydra; species Hydra viridissima. Next base: position 30,156,996 of record NW_028324300.1, read on the forward strand.
TTAATGTTTATTAACCTTGTTAGTTTACAAGATTGAGTCTACCTATTTTTCTAGCATTTCTTTCTTAGTCAGTAAGTTAATTAATATAACTATTTCATAAGAACCACATTTAAATTATTGAGTCCGAGAAGTCTTATTTTTTGTTTAACTTGTCGTAAATAAACAAATTGTGTAATTATATTAATTAATTATAATAACTATATAGCTTTTAGAAATAAAAAGAACTTAATAAGAGTTAAATAACATTAGTGATGGTTAACACATAAAGTATGAAATATTTAAATCATGATTTAATTATTCAAATTAAATTAGAAAAACTAGGAGTAAAGCAACAGAATAAATTAAATTTTTCTGCAAAAAGATTTTTGCATCCACTTAATCTACTAATTCAACACTGTTTATTAACTAGAAAAAACCTCTAACCTCTTTGATGTTTGGATATTTCTTTCGACATTCTCCATGTATGTTTTTAAAGTCATTGAGCAGATCCTCAACTAATTTTTTTGCAGATGCTGTACTGCTCATGATTTCAAATTCTCATCTCGTAGTTTAACTGCTATTATAATTACACATGGAGGAATAAATCTTCAGGAGAAAACCTCCTTTAATGCATCTCAACTTTTCTAACTTTATACACTTCTTATAAATAAAAAAATATATATAATCATGCCTTTATTAAATACGTATATGTATATATGTACATGTGTGCATATATATATTTATATATATATATATATATATATATATATATATATATATATATATATATATATATATATATATATATATATATATATATATATATATGAATATAGATTAATGATTAAAAAAAACACCCAATTCTTAATAGAACAATGTAAAAATGATAAAAATGATACAGAACCCCTATTGTTAACAAACAGAGAGCATATAAAATTTATAAATTAAAAAAAGCAGAAAAATCAAATATTTTCATACTTCAATATAGCATTCATACAAAAAAAGCATATATACAACATATCTTTTTCAGTTTCAGATTATTTACTGTTTTCTATTTCAGCTATGCGTTTTTCTGCTTCCTTTGTAGCCCATTCTAAGATATTATCATTTGGGCGATAGTAACTTCCTACCAAATAAATAACTATACAAGTACCCCATCCTGTATACCATATCACTTCCCATGTCTCTAACTTTCTTCTTTCTCCAGGTTTTAATGGCTTTCGATTGAACAAAAATCCATTGGGTGGTTCCCTATACTTTGTAAATATGCTATCATTACGAAGGGACTGAATTTTGAGTGGTCTTAGCCGATTCAGCAACATAATTCGGTTCATAATCATGCTTTTATTTAAAGAAACACTAATATATATATATATATATATATATATATATATATATATATATATATATATATATATATATATATATATATATATATGTAATATATTCGCTCTACTTATTCTAAGCTGTATTGAGCAGTCTTACTGGAAATATTAACATAATTTCTAAAATACTATATATATACATATATATATATATATATATATATATATATATATATATATATATATATATATATATAACATATATATATATATATATATATATATATATATAATATTCTAATAGTTTTATTATATATATATATATATATATATATATATATATATATATATATATATATATATATATATATATATATATATATATATATATATAATAAAACTATTAGAAATATATATTGTATTAATGAAAAAAATTCAACAAAATCTAAAGTGTGTTTTTATTTTTAAATTATCTTTTGCAACGACGTACACACGTACATAGCTGTCCTTATGATTTGTGGAAAACAAAATCCGTCAATACGCATAGATCGCAGAGCTATAATGGAGGTGAAATTATGAAGCCATCATTACATACTAAGTTATCCTATCATAAAACATCTGTGGAATACTAGATAAAAATTAACTTTGAAAGAAAATAATCGAAACAATAACTAAAGCATTTAAAAAATTTATTTAGCAACAAATTAAAGCAAGTCTTATAATCAAAAGTAGTTATTCAAGAAGTCATTCCTTAGTTGCTGTTAGAAGTGGAATGTTAAGGGCAATCTGATTATGGACATCTTACTTTTTTGAATTAGAATAAAAGCTAAAGCTGAATAAATTTATTATTGAGATTATCAATTGTCAAAAATTTATTTGTCATTTGTTGCTTCATATTTTCACCACTTCATTGATGTCTCGCCTTAAACTGCCTAAATTATGCAATCAATTTTTGTTTTTAAACTAAACATTTTTAACTTTCCATATAACTTCACTTGTCATTTTTATATATTTTTATGAACTGAAAAAAGAACATTTTGTATGATATAAAAACAGATGGTGACATTATTAAAGCATCATATGAAAATAATTTCTAATATAAACTGATTGGATGAACTTGTGCAGATAATCAAGTACAGTATACATGATTTAAAAGGGTGCATCTTTTTCTGGCTGCCCATATCGGGTAACAAAATTAAACTTTTTCATAACTTAAACTTAGTAACAGAATGAAGTTGATCATTTTGAGTGAACAGCATAAAGCTGCTATTAATGTAAGGAAGGAGAGTTAAAGTCAAAAAAGAAATAGCAATTAGAAAAGATATACACACACAGAAACCTATTCATCTTGAGTGAACAAAAACAAACTGAATGAATAAAAAAGAAGAAAAACTAAACTATGTTTTTTGGATGAATAAGGAAAAAATGATGAACAGAAAGAGCAAAGAGTTAGACAAAAGTTAGAGAAAAATATTGGTTAAAGAAAAGTAAGCAAAAGTTTGTTTCTAATAAAGAAAAAAATGAAGGCGATATTTGTTTAAAGAAATTGATTAAAATGGTTGCACATATACAGTATTAGACACTACAAGAAGAGCAAGAAAATATTATTTGTAATTTTTAACATTATGAATAAAGTCCCAACCACCATTACACTTTAATAGAACATTATATTGAGAATTATTATTGTAAGAATTTACTAAGGGCAAACGACACAACCTTAACCCATTAACAATTAATCTATGCCCTTTCCTAACCAAACTGTCCCCCGACCCTTATAACTCCTTAACCTCTATAACTCTCCTTAAACCTATATAATTCTTCATCACACAACACCCCTCACTCTAGCAGAGAACGTTCTACCATTTTTCATGCAACAAACAGAACAAAAAAACCTTCCACCCCCCCACCCCCGCACATTTAAAAGAAACATTTAAAATAACTGTCCTCACATTAATCGATATATAATGTAAAGTATGGGTACAATATGCGTACTGCGAAAGCTCAAAAATGAGTTCTAATAAGATCAAGGGAGTTATATGTGGTAGCCCTCTATCCCTGTTTTTGATAAGGCTCCCGTTATTATCCGAAAGGCTTGTTGAAAATATAAGGGCTAGAAGAATCGCCTTTTAGAAATTTCTAGAAGAGTCCAGAACGTTCAAAAGTATTTGAATGTTCTTTGAAAATGGAATGCTCATTCCACAACATTATAGAATGTTCCGGGATGTTCTAGAACATCAAGACAACCATGTAATATTTTAACAACGTGGTCCATTCGAAGCCTTTTTTGTATGGCTAGTTTAGGGTAATCCTAATGTCAGTGACGAAAAAAATATAAATCGAAAATTTAGTGTGTAAAATGCACTTTGTGTATTGTTAACAAAAAGTTGATTTGATTTAAATTTTATATAACACCCAAATTTGAAATAGGAGAATATCTTGCGAAAAAATGAATCAGTCAAAGAGCGAGAGGAATGTTTACATTCCCAACAAACGAGAATGAGCACCGAGAGAAGCAGAGAAACCAAAGAACAACAAACTGAATGAATTAAAAAATCAAAAATTGCGGCATTATTTTATAATAAGACTGAGAAGCGTGTACAAGGACAAGTAAACACTTCAACTTAACAAATGAAGCTTTCCACTACGACTTGACGAAACAAACTCAAACATGTCATAATCGAAAAAATGGATAACATATGCCAATATCGCAACGTGAAAAAGTTCAGAAGAGAAACACCAGGATTCTGTTCCATGAATGGGAAAATTTGACTACCACCACTGGAAGCACTTTTGCAGGAGCCTCGATATAACATTACTGGGGAAACTCAGAAATCGAAATTCTGAAATGATGGGAAAGGCTCTACTCATACTCTCATAAGATTTTCTAGAAATACTTTCAGTTATCTCCCACTCAACACCAGCAGACGAGATCAAGACATGCTTTAAAAAGTCACATCTCTGGCAACACACAAATCATACAACTAACAAAACATATGAGAGTTGAAAGGCGAAACAATAGCACATTTCGCACAAAAATATTTACAAATAGGCGAAGGCATGTATCCCATTGAGCAGACGACCGGACTTGTTGAACTCAACGATGATTTTTATGACATAGCAACTACTGAAAGCGAACTTAACCGATCCGAAGTTGTTTTTTCAAAGAGCAACTTTGATAACTAAAAATAAAAATATTGACGGTATCAACTTGAACATTTAAATGAAAATTCTCGTGGAGGAGAGAAGTTGATCGTACGAAAAATAACGTCAAAGGTATATCAAGTTCCTTACAGAATTCTTACTGTAAGGAACTTGATATACCTTTGACGTTATTATAATTCAACTATCGAAAAACAATATGTATCCTCAGAATACCACTGATTTCTACTGAACTGTCGTTCAAAAGTGCAATAGTTCTGAACATTGCGAAATCAACCTCAATTACTCCTGCTTCTATTACGTCAGCTATATGTAGTTTTCTCTCAGTAATAAATAAAACCTGACATTCTTTTGGCTTTATACAGATTTTTTTTACTAGTTCTTAATTCATTAAGTAATGTGTAACAGAAACTTGGTACAACAACAAAATGCACCATGTAAAGAATGTTTCTTATTTAGGCTGCATAATCAAGAGAATTTTTTTAAGTTGAGTTTAAAGTAGTTATAAAATTGGATTTTAATGTAAATGGCAATTGAATTATAAATGACAAAACAACCCTTGTTACTTTGTCGTCGTGAAACTAGACTACTGTATATAAAACAATTATCACTTGATATGATTCCATTAATCCAAGTTTTCATTTTTTAATGTCGTGGACGTTAGAGACTGGACTCGCGTTTTGAGTTTGCTACAACAAAAAAAACAGACCTTTTTTTTTAGATTAGTTCACGTGGCTATGAATGGGTAAAATCTTCTGAAACGAAAAATCAGTCGGTACTAAAGTGTATGAAATTTTTAGTTGAAAGTCAAGGTGCATTATAATTACTACGACTCTCATCATCAGTTGTCATAACGGCAGTTTTATTTAAGGTAAGATTGGCATCAATGATTAACTTTTTGTTCTCACAGTTCATTGAAACGCTCTTTTTAAATTTTGCCAACCCAGCGACAGCTGAAAGATACATAAAACTTTCATATACAATTATTCTTTAGTATGTAGTTATTTTTTAAAGATTTTCAAAGATTTTCATAGATTTTCATAGAGTTTCATAGATTTTCATAGATTTTTCATAGATTTTTCATAGATTTTTCATAGATTTTTCATAGATTTTCATAGATTTTCATAGATTTTCATAACTTTTCATAGATTTTTCATAGATTTTCATAGATTTTTATAGATTTTCATAGATTTTTATAGATTTTCATAATATTTCAAAACATCTGTGGAATAAATTTTTTGATTTAGAAACTTTTTAAAAAAGTTTCTCATTTCTGTCTTTCACAATCAAACATAGATTATTAAGATTTCTTGCTGAAAAAAAAGTTAAAACAAACATTTTCTAAATGTCGAATTAACTTTGGGAACTTTTGTTTCGTGTTTTTAGTATGGCGTAACAAAATTAGCGTACTTTTTATGTAATTGTACTTGTTTTTTTATATAAGAATGAATGGATTTGATACGAACATTTTCTAAGAAGATTCGACTAGGCTTTTGTAGATTTCAATTTGTCTTAACTGCTTTTTTGTTGCAGTTGAGGCTTACTATTCTATTGTACATCAGTAGAGTGAAAATCATCAAAATCCTAATATTATCAAAATCTTAATATCATCAAAATCTTAATATCATCAAAATCTTAATATCATCAAAATTTTCAAAGACTATTTTGCTGCATTTGAGATTAAAGTTGATCGCATTTTACCTGTTAGCTTTCTAATAGTGCCAGTCAAAGTTTTTTTGAAAAGCCAAATTACAATTATATACAACAGTACTACGCAGTTGATCAGAAAAATCTTTTATAAATAACATCTGCTGAGATGATTAATTATGGTACACTACACTTTATTGTGATTACGCCTGAGTTCAAACTTTGCCAATCCACAACCAGAGTGCGAAATAGGTTATTTGTAAACCATTTTCAACCCTATGTCAAGAATTTCATATAAAAAAACAATTTTGCCATGCTGTGATTTATTAGTCGATAAGCACGACATTGACTGTTTGACCAATGCCTTGTTTTCTTCCAATATTATCAGTGAGCAGAATATTATCAGTGAACAGAATATCATCAGTTAACAGAATAGCTAGTTATATAGTAAATAATTAAGGCAAAAATATAAACTGGAAATTATTTAATAAATTATTTTCCTCAAAACATGCTAATTGTAACGAGTAAATAACTTTTTCCGATAATTTTTCAGAGTTTATTTAACCGGGTTTATAAAGTAGGTGCGTCGACGTCGACATTGTAACGTCGATCGTTATAATAGTTTATAAAAAAGTAAATTAGATTTCTCTTATGTTGGATTAAACTTTGTAAACTTTTTTAAAATTTTTTTGTAAATTTTTTTGTAAATTTTTTTGTAAGTTTTTTTTTAAATTTTTTTGTAAATTTTTTTGTAAACTTTTTTGTAAATTTTTTTGTAAATTTTTTTTTAAATTTTTTTGTAAATTTTTTTGTAAATTTTTTTTTAAACTTTTTTGTAAATTTTTTTGTAAACTTTTTTGTAAATTTTTTTGTAAATTTTTTTGTAAATTTTTTTGTAAATTTTTTTGTAAATTTTTTTGTAAATTTTTTTGTAAACTTTTTTGTAAATTTTTTTGTAAATTTTTGTTGTAAGTATTTTTGTAAATTTTTGTTGTAAGTATTTTTGTAAGTTTTTTTTTTAAATTTTTTTGTAAACTTTTTTGTAAATTATTTTGTAAACTTTTTTGTAAATTTTTTTGTAAGTTTTTTGTAAATTTTTGTTGTAAGTATTTTTGTAAATTTTTGTTGTAAGTATTTTTGTAAGTTTTTTTGTAAGTTTTTTTGTAAATTTTTTTGTAAATTTTTTTGTAAATTTTTGTTGTAAATTTTTGTTGTAAGTTTTTTTGTAAACTTTTTTGTAAGTTTTTTTGTAAGTTTTTTTGTAAATTTTTTTGTAAATTTTTTTGTAAATTTTTTTGTAAATTTTTTTTGTAAATTTTTTTGTAAATTTTTTTGTAAGTTTTTTGTAAATTTTTGTTGTAAGTATTTTTGTAAATTTTTTTGTAAATTTTTGAATTTCTAATTTTATCAAAGAAATACTAGACTAATTAATAAGATGTTTAATTCTTTTCATTGATTTGAAAATTCATCAGAAAAGAAATGGTTCTGAAAGTTCATGTCTATCAAAGATTAGCAGATCATTAACTCAGAATGATTATTGTACGGTTCATTTCATAGCCGCAGGTGTTTGTTACGTGGCAGTTCAATTAAAGATTATTTATAAAATATTACAAAAAAGATCAACCTCTTTGTCTTCATTAGCATTGAGTATTATAATTTTTCAATCATAACATTTAGGCTTATGTTGTTCATATTACTCAAATGTACTATTTTGCCTAAAGTCATATTTAAAGAATAAATAATTTTCCGCTCGGCTATTCCAATTAATATACTGAATAGAGTCAATGGAGTGTGTCGAACTGAGCTTTAGGTTAAGTAATAGAATATTTGATAAATGCTGTTTTAAGTTGCTCAAAAAAAAATTGGTGTGTAAACTATTTTAGGCTTATATGCGCACATGTCCATGTTATTTTTTTATTAGAGAAATAATATATGAAGATCTAAGAAACCAGTTGAAAATCACGAAGTAATTGTGCACAAACAATTATACAGAAGAACTTTAAACCTACGAAAAATTTGTCCTATTATGTTCTTTTCACTTATATAAGCACAATTACGTCCGGAAAATAATGGAGTAACCTCTTATAAAAAAAAAAGTTTCGTGAATGTCAAATTTATTTTTTTTTGTTTATTTAACATATATATTGACACAATGTGCTTAGTTATTTTATATAACCATATCATAATAATAAAGATATAGATGATGGTGCAGTGCATGTTGTAAAATGTTTCTTTTTAATTTAGAAACAGGAGGATACGGTCTCATAACGATAAATTTGCAGTGTATTACAAATTGCACAATTAACATAATTTCATAAAAGCCCATAAAACTGCAAATTTATTTATCTCTTAGTTAAAGAAAACTCCAGCCAAATAATTTATCAATAGCCACCCATCATAACTTAAGTTTTTTTATGTAAATTATACAAAAAAAGTTGTTGAGCATATTAAAATATCTGCTTTGTGAAATTCACACACACTTTACAAATTGATAATTCTTACCTATATTTTAGATAACTTTTACCTAAAATTTTGTAATTTGAAAGTAAGGATTTGTTCGAAACTTTATTACTAAAAAATTAAGGGACAGTAACAGTTTTTTTTTTGAAATCTGGTGTGAATTGCAATAAAATTTTTTTACTAACATTTATTTCCTATATAAATGAAATCATATATGACATAGAGTCAGAGATTTTCCGTTTTTTAAGCATCAAGGTTTTTTGATATACTTTATTTGTGTGCTTATTGCAAATTTTAGCTGTTTAAACACCATTGATTGCAATTAAATATCATTTTTAACAAAAATAACATATCATTTAGTAAAAGTGGAAGCTTGTTATTAAAACTGCACCAAGTTTACAGCTGATTAGTAAAATTCTTTTAAAGCACATTTTCAGAGCAACGTAGCAATCAATTGCAGTTATTTTATGATTTTTTAAAATTCTCATGCAACATTCCAGCATTGGTAAACTTAAAAGCAATCATCTGTTGACTTCTACCGGAACCTGGTCCTCTAACCATTTTAAGCTTAGTTTCAAAAAACCATATCAGGCAGCTCATAGGTTGAGAAAACAGGTTATGAGTCAGCCTACCAATTTTTAGCTGCATCAAGTAAATTCAGTCATGATTAGTCAAACAAATAAAAAATAATTTAAAGGAACTGAGTATCTTCTGGGGTCATTGTCTATCATTAGATTTTTAAAAATAAAGAACACAATGTTAAATGCTCTACATTTACTAAGTATAGAGACGGGTTTTTTTAAAATGTTTATTTTAAGTAAGTTTGCATGTTGTTTAATACTTGCTTATTTAATTTCCCATTCTTTTGTTACATACATACATACATTCATACATACATACATACATACATACATACATACATACATACATACATACATACATACATAATCTGTGTGTTTATATAGTATTCATAATTATATGCATAATGTCAAAATGGTAGTAAAAAGGGAAAGACTTGTTGTTGAAAAAATAACAGACACCAAGGTCATAGTGAGTGTTCAATTTTATATTTTATATTTTTTGTATTCTTTATTGTTATGTTTTGAAAAAAAATTGGATGACAGGGCAGCATTTTAAACCAGTTATGAAAAAAAAAAAAAAAAATGGTTTAAAGAAAAATGAAAATGAAAAAAGTTGGTTTTGAAAAAATTTCAATAGATTTGAATAATCATGTGACTATCGATGAAATATGACAAATTTTTAAATTTAATTGTTACACTTTTAAGCGAACAATCTTAAATCTGTGAAATAATACAGCATATTGAGTTGAAATGGTTAATTTTATGCTTTTAAAATGATAATTATATAGCTTTTTAGGAATTAATTCTGAAATTTATTATCCTTAAAATACTCATTTTTTCTATTTGTTTTTATCTGATTAAGAGAGGTGGAAAATTGGTAGAAGATAAAGATCCTGTTAAAAACCAAGGAGCTGTTAAAAAGAAGCAATTAAATATTTTAGCATTATTTTAAGATGAGTATGAAAAAAAATAAACCTAGCTTCATGTCCTGTATTAAATCTGAGAAGTTTGACTGCTGAACTGAAAATAATGTTTCTTAAATTGCTTAAAAAAAAAAGAAGGCAGTTTAAAATATTAGACAAGCAACTAAACTAAAGTAAATAATCTGAAATGAAAAAATTGAATTTTAAAAACTGTTCCAAAATTATAAATGCTTGGTACTATTTGCCTTTGTTTTTTGGTTAGGATAAAATTCAAATGTTTGTTTAGTTTGGTAGTACTTAAATGAAGGAGTATTACTTTTTTAACTAGTTATTGTTTAAGTTATGTAAAGTTGAACAAGTTTCATCTATGTGGATTGAGATAAATGCAGATTACAACATTCGTTTTAGCTCCTGATAATAAAGACAAACTTAAAAGAAGTTCTGATTGCTAAAAGTTTAATAATTTTTTTTTTTCAAAATCTAGAATGGTATGAGGTATTACCAAGTTCAATGGTATCGAAGTTGGGAACCAGAAGACTTTTTAATAGATTACCCTTTAATTATCAAGGAATTTTGGAAGAATTACAAAGAAAGTGAAGTATAATAATATTTTTTTTTAAACATTTTAAAAATTTTTTATAAATGTTAGCAGTTTTATATTTTTACTTGTTTTAATTTAATTATGTTTTGTTACTTTTAATTGTTTTTAAATTAAGATAAAAAGAAATGTTTAATAAGTTTAGGTATTAAAAAAAGTTCACAAAAAAGTTCTTGAATACTTTTATATATTTACGTGTAGTTTTTATTCTTAAGATAAAACTGTTTTGTTATTAAGCTGTTTTATTTCTTTCTCTCAGAAATTTCCTGAAATCAAAGAAGAAAGTATCCACCAAGATTATGACTCTGTATTTGATTCTGTATTTTCACCAAATGATGATCATTCAACATCCACAACATTTCCGGTAAATAGCAACTCTGCTTCAATGGAAGCGCCAATTGATAATGCTTTATTTTCTTCTTTGCAAAATTTTCATAGTGATGAGAATGTGTTTCAAGATATTTTAGAAGAGTGGAAAAATAAACGAGAGATTGAACCAACAATATTGCCTGATGACTCTAGGAAACTTAAGCGTAATCAATCAGAAAGTTTTAAAGAAAGTAATGATGAACCAATTGCTAAATCATCACGTCGTTTAAAACGTAAAGCACGTATGACTGCTATTGCTGCTATTCAGACACAATTGAAAAGAGAGACCACAGATGGGGAGGAGTCAGATGCTTCCTGGAAAGAAGAGAGTTCTGAGTATTCAGATATAGATGAAATTCCAAGTTTGCTAAGTCCAAGAGTCGTTTTAGAAAAAATCACTGATTCAGTTTTATTGAGTAATAAATCTTCTATTAACTCTAATGTAGAAAATGATGCTAACAAATCCAAAATGTTGCAAAATGATGATAATGATTCTAAAGTACTTAAGAATCCAAGTTTCCATAATTTAAAAGCACCAAAGGAGTTAAGTGTAAAGGTTTCTCCACTTGCTACTTCCTCTGTTGAATCAATTGTGTCTAGGCAAGAAACCACCAAAACTTCATCAGATGTGTTAACTGAAGCTCATCTCATTTCATCAGTTCGTATTTCAACCATCAAAACATCTTCTTGTGATAATTTAATGAATACAGTAAATTTGATTGAGTCTTCTTACCCAGCTGAAATCAAAGGTATTTTACCAATAATTAAAGATGAGGTGCAATTACCACTAACTTCATGTAAGTATTCTAATTTTTCTCATAAAAACAATGATTCAACAAGTTTTAAACAGTCACCTTGTTATAACGACCAAGCTAATGAAAACGAGTCTAATAACTTATTGTTAGAGAAGTTGTTTGAAATTTCAAGTTCAGCAGATGAGTCTGTTAAAATAAATTTAGAATCGCCGGAAATAAATCAATCCTCTGAAATTAGTAAGACTTATTCGATCGATACCAGTTATAGTGTTCAAAAAAAAGTTGAACAAATCAGTTTATCTTCAAATCATCAACCCAGTACTATATCCAATCAAAATTGCGTTATAGCATCTGAAATAAAGAAAAACAGTTGTATAATTAGCACTGAAAGTTCTGGTAAATTGAATACTGCTACAACTTTAAACGCGACCTCACCCCCGGCTTGTTCAATTGAAACTAGTCATGGATTAGGAAGAAATATACCGTTCAATTCGGCTTGTTCAACTGTCCCACCCCTTCTTTCCTCATCTTTTAAATCTGCCATATTACCTCCTATTAGTTCCCTACAATCGACGGTTTTTGCAAATATTTCTGCTGCTTCCAATCCGCTGAATTTAAATCTTAACCAAGTACCGTTTTCGTGTAATCCCAACACTAATTGGCAGAACGAGTTAAAAATAAATCAAGGTTTAGCTTCTGGTTCTCAACCATTTTTACAGAGGAGGCTGCGTTTTTCAAGCATGTCCGAAGCTGTGCAAAATCTTCAGCAGGCGAAATTGCAACTGTTGCAAACAATGAACGAAACGGCTGCAAACATCCAATCAGCTAATATTCAATTATTTAATCCTGCAAGTTTGCAGAATCAAAGAACAGACATTAATTTTACAAATATGTTACAAAAAAATCAAAATACAAGTCCTCGTCAAAATTTACCCCAAATGTGGAACCTTTTCAATCAAAACAACTTCGCGAATGTTCGAAATCAATTTTATTTTCAGCAACAAGCATTGCTTCAAAACTTACGACAAGATTTAAGTCAGCAACTCTCATCAAATCAAAATCGACCACCTATTATTTTACGCCCGACCCCCGGAAATGTAGAGGTTTTGCCGCAAATTGTAGACGTTTTTAGTGCTCAATCAAATAATGTTAACAATAATGTTCCAGTAATTCCCAATAACAGTTTACTATTACCTGGCAAAAATAATATATCGTTAGGATCCATCCATGGCAAATCGTTAGATGCTAGTTGTAACATACTGTCAGAATCTAATTTTAACATACCGCCAGGATCCAATCAAGGTATATTGACAGGACCCACTCATAATATTCCATCGGTTTCCAACTTCAACATACCGATAAGACCTTATCCTAATGTAGCCATGGGATCCAATAATAAATTATCCCTAAATTCAAACCATAACATAATCGCTTCTGTTAATGATAACTTTCCTTTTTCCTCTAATCAGATGACCAGTAATTTAACGAATAATACTACTGTATCAAATGTAGCAGGTGTAAAGAGCAATGAATCTATGCCACTCAATAACGGATTGAATACTGGAATTTGTAGCGGATTAGTTCGACGCGGTGTCGAATCAAATTCATCGTTACAAAATAATAAATCTGTAAACGATTTATTGTGGCTTTCTCATCTATCACCATTATTCACTTTGCCCAATCAAAATTGCATAAATACACAAAACAATACGCTACACTATATTCCGAATAATGTAACAGCCGTTGAGAGGGCGTCAAACTCTCACATTGTAGTTTCTTTAGCTGGTCAAAAATCGATCAACGCATCTGTGCCATCAACATATGGTTTTTGCGAGAAATACAATCAAACACCTGCTTCTGGTGCACATGTTAATTCAGTATCAGTTCCGACTTTAAATAATGAGCTGTTACAGATTAAGACTTCTCAATCAAATCAAAAACAGGTTGACGATCAACAAAATAATTTATCGAAGAAGCTTGCCCCAACTCGTTTGCATCCTTTTATCATGAAGAATAGCTGTGTTGAAAAGTCTAAGGAAGTAATAACTATTGAAGATGATTTTTTGGATGATACTAACAATAATGATAGTGAAATCGAGTTTGGAGACTTACAAAGTGCGATTAAAAAAAGATTCTCAACTCAAAATCTTAGGATCATTAGCGATGTTATTGCGACTAAAGTTTCAGAGAAACGGAAGAATCTGCACGAAACTTATTGCCAGCTGAAATTTGAACTCGAACTTCTCCAAGCCGAAAGACAGAAATCTTGTTCTGCTAGCAGTGCTTTGGATACTGCTAAGGAGGAGGTTCTAAAAAAGAGGCTTATTGAAATAGTGAGCAAGGCAAAAAATGCGGGCTGCGAAGTGGTGCATGAGATCTTAAAAAAGGCCCTTTTTAAGAAGTTTAAACCAAACGAGATAAGAAATAACTTTACCACTGCGTTTAGTATTTTACGTGATTTGATTGGTAGCTGGGGCTCTCCTTTAACAACAGACTCAATAAACAAAAATAATTTTGTCGACAATTATGTATTTAATTATCCGAAGTAATATAAAAATAAGTTTTTATAGTATTACTGAATAGGTTTAAGCAGTGTGAAACAACACTCGGATCACCTTAAATATAAAGAAGAATCATGTTGCACATGAAACACTTAAGGTTTTAATCGATATTAAAAGTAGTGAATACACTACAGACAAATATGGTATTAATTTCAAATGTTTGAATAAATTGTGAAACAAATGATGCAAAATAATTTCCTTTTCTTTTTTTTTTCTTTTTTTTTTTTTCTTTCTTTTTTTTTTCCCATTCTGTGCGCAACGAGTTTATGAAGATATCCCTCCAGTATAAAATAAGTAAACAGAAACTAATTTAAACCAAAACCAAAAAAATGTGCGCACTTTGCAGAAAAAGATTATTTGAAACTTCAGTTTAAAATAAGCGAATGATTTAAAATATCAAAATTTCATATAAAACGTTTTCTGTTGAACAGGTTTAAAAAAACTGACTCTAACCGTTGAATCTTTGATTATTGAATTTTGATTGGAGAGGCAACGACATCGAAGAAATAAATCAAGTTTTTTTTTTTTTTTCAGTTGTCAAACGTTGTTCAGCTGTTTATTAGAGCAAAAAAATGGGTCAAGAAAATAAATTTGGAAATTTTAAATTACTTTCGCGTACTATTTTTAAAAAAGTGGAAAATTTATAGTATATCCTAGTCTTTTTTTAGTTTTGGTCTTTTACACTATTGTTTTTAGTTATTTTTTTAGGATTTTCAACATTAATGTTACCTTGTTCATTTTTAATCGATAAATTTTCTTAAAAAATGCATTCAATGCTAAAAAATTATGTAAAACATTTTGAAGATTTGCTGAATTTAGAAGCCATTCGCGCTTTAATATTCATTTCCTGAACATTTTCTTAACTAAAACTTTTTTTTATCTAAATAACCCCAAACATCAATCATATTCAAGTGTTTTCAAAGTTAAAAATTTTCTCTGTACACAACCGATTGATATGTTTTAATTCTATATTCAAGCTTAAATTTTACTGGCTCAACGCATCTGTTTATTTGATGATAAATATCTCGAGGACAAAGACAGTTGTAAATGAGTTTCCTATATTTCTATAGCTGCATAATATGTAATCGTACTCAACTACGAATAAAATACAGTATTATCATACATACTATTTTAAACTATATTTTATGTAAAAGACTTTTATTACAACTATTATTATTTATAGTAAAACCAGTGTATCATATTATTAACAATTGCTTTTATCATGTTTTTACAAAAAAATAGAAAAAAACTTTGTAGTAAAGCCACAAAACCTCTTCAAATTTTAGCAGAAGAAACAAAAAATTATAAATAACTTTCCGGAAAAAATACCTTATTTAGAGTAAATATCTTTGAATGATGTGGATATTGAGATTGATTTACAAGTTATCTGAAAATTCTTCTGCTTTTACTGCAGTAACGTGGTTATACAAAAAACAAGACATTGCCTTTGACTTTCTGTTCTAAATAATGAAGTATGATTTGGTTGATGTTTTGAAACTTTTTTCATTTATCCGAATATTCGGAGCCCTGATTCTGATAAAAGGCAAATTTGCTCAAGAAATGAGGTTATTATCGTGGAGCATGGACTATTTTTAGTACGAAATGTGTGATGAAGTCGGTCTTCTCTCTTCCTATTTACAGCATAGTTTTTATCAAAACGAGTTGTTCATGTATGTGATTGACTTTAAGTGAAACTCAGATGTTAACTTTTTAAAAAAAATTCAGTACCACGAAAAAAGCAGGAAAAAGCAGGGGGCGGAGCCATATAGTGGTTGCTATGGCTCCAAAAAGCATTTTGGAAAATTAGCTGAAACATTTATATTTTGCTGCAGTTTATTTCATTATAGCAATTCATGATATTCATATTTCTTCCTTCGCTATCAAGTTAATTAGGAAATAATTTTTTAAGAGTTTAAAATAAAATCTCACGTTATGATTGCGTCTCACTTAACACTGGTAATGCCTCGTTTATCTTTGTTTCGAGATGCTCGAAAAATACAAAACACACAAAAGCATTGTTTTGACATGTATATGACCTCAAAGAATTAATAATTTAGATACACAAAAAACCTAAACTGTTAGACATGGAGGCATGAGTGTAAACTATTTTTAAAAATCACTTTTAAGCTTGTTAACCCTTCAACTGTGATGGTTGCATAACCATAGATCTACCTCAGTTTGGATGATCTTTAATATTATTTTTTTTAAAAAAAAAATACCACATTTTTATTTGATTTTTCATGTAAAAATTTATCTTAATATTTTATATTATAACTTATGTTTAGTTTGTTCAGTCATCGTGATGTTGTATTCATAAAAATGAATTATTTCTGAAAACGTTGTGAAACACAACGGTTTAAAGGCACTCCATTCTAATATTTCTATTTTGATAGTATTTTTTGGTGAGGTTGTTTGATTGCTTCCATCCTAAGGAATTTTGATTGCTTCCATCCTCATGGCTATTTAGTTAGTTTAATTGTTACTCCTAATCGATAAAATTAGGTGCATTGTTAAAATATTAATTTTACACGTCAAGAAATTTATTTTAAATTTGTTGTTTTTTTCCAAAAAGATTTTTTGAATATTTACATAGACGCTGAATTTACATCTTATTACAAGTTTTACAACTTTTGTTTTACTTGTAATAAGATTTTTTAATTTAAAAAAAAGAAACTGAGAAACAAAAAACAAAACTCGAAGCAAAACAAGAGCGTTAGAAAATGGACGTATGAAAAATCGTTTCACGTAGATATCTCAAACAAAACTGATTAATTGACAGTTGCATATAGGAAAAAAAAGAGTCCATATTTAGATTCTTAATACCCATTTTTTATTAATACTCAAATTTTAAAGAGCTATCATAATAAGCTATTTGAAGATCGCATACCAATCGATCGTAAAGGCTTTGTGAGAGAGGAAAACACAATGTAATGAATGAATTTTAAAGTCTCTGTTATTTTTGCTTTCATAAATAAAGTTGACTTAGTTGTATTTTTAACTTTTAAAAGTTAAACAAATTTTCCTCAACATTTCGTTACATGTGACTGTCCTGTTATAACAGTATATTATAGTAACCATTCCGTTATTAAAAATTCCGTTAATGATTAAATTAGTAATAAGTAAATAGTTTGTGCTTTTAGGTACAAGTTTTATGAAACTAAAATCCTATATATATTACATTCTTAATTTTGGAAATGATATTCAAAATTTCAAGCTCAACGCTATTTCTTTATAGCAAGGGATAAACGAGATGTTACACATTTAGCGGCACCAAAATAAAACTACGCCACATCTAAAAAATTAGGCTCTTGAGATCAATTTTAATTGATAATTACTCGCGGGTTTATGTACGTAACATTCCTTCTGCGTAGACAACAGAGGACTGAGGGCTAGCGTTTGCAAACAGCAACAAGTGTATCTGCTATGCAGTCATAAATAAACATGTCTTTGGAATGAAATAAAAAAACTACTAACTACTGCATCTCAGAAATAATCCAACAATAGATACTTTGAGCTTAACAGTTGATCGCTTTGATCATTTTCTCTGGAGAAGAAACTGAATCCAATGGGCTACGAATGAGATTACTGATCTAAAATACAATTAAGTTTTTTATATTTTTTTAAACTCTAACAACCCTATCTCTTTTTTTTTTTAACCAATTTTCAAATGTTTTTAAACTTTTTAAAAAAATGATTCTGTAAAAAACACTCTTTTTTTTCCATAGAAAAGAACCATAGAATTCAATTAACCGACTGATTATTTTGGAATAGAAATACAATAAATTTTGACATAGATTGTTTGAAAAAACAGGTTGCCTGCTAGCAACAGATGGATCTCTGGACTATTTGATACAGCTAGAAGATCAAATGTGAATACAAAGTGTTAACCTAATAACGCTTGAACTAAATCACCTTGCGTGATTTTGAACACATGGCTTTCTCAATAACAAGTTATCAGACATGGTTCCACTTTTAACTGTATTAGTTATGTTAAAGAGATAAATTTGGTCTGAAGGCAGGTCCTCTAAGACTTTCTCTTCTAAAATCGACTTGGTGTCTATTATTCTCTTTAACAATAATAATATCCGCCACCTATGAACGCATAAAAGAACGAAAAAAAAAAAAAAAAAAAAAAAACGCGGGATAAATAAACCCCCAAGTTTAGTATATGTATATATCCTTAAATAACAATTACCCGAAAATGGTGGAAATTTTCGGGTAATCGGAAAGTTTATACTTGATAATCAAATGTAAACTGATAAAAGTACTGCAATTTTTAAACTGATAAAATACTGCAATTAGCAAGCTAAACAAATAGTCTGACAAAGATGTCTAATATGTAAGCTTCAATTTTATATTTTTAATTTTTTTATTGTAATTTTAAAGTTAAACTTTTTACAATATATATATATATATATATATATATATATATATATATATATATATATATATATATATATATATATATATATATATATATATATATATATATAAATAAAAGTTTAAATTGTAGTATAAGATAATAAATATAGTATAAGAAACTACAATATATTATATTATTAAATGTTACATTATATGTATTAAGCACACATTACTGTCAATGTATCGCTTGTGTAAATTAAAAGTTTCTTATTAAACTATCAAACCTAAAAGCTTATTTTCTTTTTTTCCTAGATTTTTGAAAATTGAGCATAATTTATTTAGTAAATTTGAATAAAAATTTAATTTTTTTTAACCAAAAATGACCAGTTTTGAGCCTTCAAAAGATCATTTGTGGCATGTGCTGCTTTTATTATTTAATCAAAAGAAATCTGCTGCAGTAAGTCAACATTTGCTTGCAGAAGCTTATGAAGAGCGTGCATTATTTGTTAAAACATGTGACTACTGGTTTAGACAGTTTAAAAGTGGTGATCTTGATGTAAATGACAAGGAGTGCCCTGGTCAGTCAAAAAAGTTTGAAGATAGGGAGTTACAAGAATTATTGGACAAAGGTTCTGCTCAAACTCTAAAACAATTGTCTGACGCAATAAGAAATCACTGAAGCTATTGTTAGTAAGCATTTACAATTGATGGGAAAGATCTAAAAATAAAGTAAAAGGATGCCATACCAGTTGAAAAAAAGAGATTTGGAAAAAAGGATTTTCTTTTATACCTTCTCCAAAGGTATAAAAGAAAATCCTTTTTGCATGGAATTGTTACAGTTGATGAAAAATGGATCTATTTTGACAATCCTATGCGAAAAAAATTGTGGTGTGACCCTGGTCAAGCATCAACATCTATGTCAAAGCTAAATGTCATGGTAAGAAGTTTATGCTTTGCATCTGGCGGGACCAAAAAGGGGTGCTGCATTATAAACTGCTAAAACCTTGAGAAACTATAATAGGCATATGCTACCAACAACAATGATCGCTTTGAATCAAGCTCTTTAAGAAAAACTACCAGCCAAAAAACACAATAAAGTAATATTTAAGAACCACAATGTTTGTACACATGTTGCAAAATGTATAAAACCAACACTTAAAAAAATTGAGATGAGATGTTTTACCCCATCAGCCATATTCACCAGACATTGCTCCATCAGATTATCATTTGTTTTGGTCAATCTAGCATTCACTTAGAGAACAGCATTTTAATTGCTTTGAAGAAGTCAAAAATTTGCTTGAATGCTGGATAGCTCAAAAACCAGAATATTTTTTTATGATGGAATTCATATACTATCAAACAGATGGGAGGAGGTTGTTGCAAACAATTGAAATTATTTTGATTAAATACATTTTTTATCATTTAGAAACAAGTATTTTTTTAAGATAATAAAAAGCTTCTAAATTAAGTTAACCTCCTAATAATTGTTAAATAGTTATGTAATAGATTAATTGATTGCTTTTCATAATGGCTTATGAAAAGTAATAGTTAATCTTAAAAGTCTTCATGTGTATTTTTATATATGAAGACTATTAAGATTCTGTCATCAGAGTTAGATAAAGAGCATAATTTGTTTGAAAATTACTTGATTTTAGAGGATACAATAAGCAATGGTTTAATATTCAAGCATCTATTGCAGACCTTCTAGAAGTTGAACAGTTGGAGTCTGGAAAATTAGAAAAGGTAATGTAATAATAATAGTAATTGTGTATTTTTCACTTCTTTATTAGAGATGACTTAATAAAGGAAAATAAAAAAATTAAAGAAAATTAATTTAATTTAAAATATTTTAAAGTTATTTATCAGATATTAGTTCTTATTTCAAGTGTGGTTTTCAAATTTAAAACAAAAGCAGAAATTTTTTGAAAGTGAAATTAAAAAGCATTAAACAGTTTTTTATTTTAAAATAGATTATTTTTAGGACCGTCTTGTTGCTTTTCAAAACTTGGCAGTAATTTATGTCAAATACATAACAATTTTTCAGAAACTTGAGGAGTGCTATGATCAAGTACTTTTTATTATTTAACTATTTTTATTTAACTTATTAGATAAATACTTAAGTAATTATCTAACTATTAAATTTAATTGCAAAGATTGTTCATCCGCAAAAGCTACCTGTTATTCGAAAAGTTCTTGATGGCATCATGGGAAGGTTGGATAATTAGCATTTTTTCATAAAAAAAAGATTTTTTTAATGAATTGTTTGAAAATTAAACTTCCTTTATACCAAAAACCACAAGATTATTTACTGCGCTCGGTTTTTGTTTTTTTTCCATACAGTGTTATTTTATGTTAACCTACAGCTATTTCTTTAAGGACAATTTTTTTTACCTAATTATGGCCGTAGTTATTTAACAATCTATTTTTAGTTGGTACTTCGTTTTTACTTTTGTTTTGTTTTTGTTTTGTTTTTTAAAATGTTAAGGTAAAAATCGAAAAGTTATCAGCTAAAACATCAGATTACTGAGATAGTAAAGTTTTTGGATTGTCATGTGTTGGTAGATTATACTATAATGGTTAAACTATAAGATTACTTATACAATTATTCATTTTGAAAAAGTTTAAAATTTTTGTTTGTTAAACAAAATTTTGTGAAACCTGCATAAGAAAGGTGATTAGATTCTTAAATTATTATTAATAGGAATCTAATTACTTTAAAAGCATCCAAAACTGAATGAGCTGATTACCATTATAATTAATTATATATACACTGGTAATTTAAAATATCCTTTTAGTAAATCATTGTTTTTTTTTAACAGTTAGATATTTATTTTTTGAAACTTTAGAATTCTTGAGCTGAAAAATAACATGGTATCATTGGAATTTTCAGAATACCATTACTTTGATGATGTTGTCTCCGATCTGAAGTTAACACCAGTGAGTTTGCTAGTTTACTTTTCTCAGAAAGTAAATTAAAGTATTGTATAAAATTGTTCTGTATTATAGATTTTAAACTGATTATAACTGACAATATATTTTATATATATATACAATAAGTTATCTAAGATGATAACTGCTTTACTTGTTTTTTACAGAGATATTGAGATTTCTAAACCAAATTACTTTACTCAATTTTTAGAAAGATGTTGAGATTTCTATACCAAAGTACTTTATTGAAGAAAGCAAACATCCTATCAAAGATAAATTTGGTTTAAATGCTAAACTAAAAACACCTGCTGATAATGAAACTGAGGTATTTTAACTTGAGCTCCATCTAATAAATTCTTACACAAAAACTTAAGACCTCAGCCTTTTTTTACAATTGAAATGTATTTCTGCTCTGTAGATTATTTCCTATGCTAACATAGTTTAAATGTGGACCTGAAAGTGAGTCAAAAGTTTGCAGATCTGATTAACAATTATTATGTTAGGGTCAAGATAAATTTAAAATATTTATTTAACAATGTCTTAAAACCTCTCAGAAAGCTTTAGAAAGCTTTAAAAATGCATCTGCCTTAGAAGATGTTTCTCTAGTTTTGTAAAACTCATGTATCTCACTTTCTGCATTTGAAAAAAATGTTAGTAAAATGTTTTTTTCTCATAGTTTTGTTTTCAAAATTTTACAAGCATCTTAAAATCTTTACCTCCAAACATCTTAATTTTTTCACATAATTGGAAATGTTAAAAAAACTTATATTTAAAAACATGTCTTTGTAAAGATGAAAGTATGTATTGTAAAGTTTCAAAATGTATCCAAATTTTCAAATGCCTTAAAATTTTTTTCATATTTACCTTAAAATAGTAATTTGCAGTTTAGATTTTTTTTTAAATTGATTACAAATATTGTGAAAATGGCTAAATTTTTTAAGTCCAATGTAAAAGCAAGATCCCTTTTTAATTTTTTAATTAATTTTAGTCACAGGAAAACATGGCAAGAGCAGAGGAAACCAAATCTATGCAGGTAAATTTTTAAATATTGGGTCCAAATTTTAAATCTATTGTGTTCTTAAATTTAAAAATTTGCTTTGGAATGGACTTCATAAAAACATAATTCCAAAGTTTAAAAAAGAACTGATAACCACAGGTGCAAATAGATCATTCTTTCCTTTTTCTTTTTCTTCTTTACTGTTTTCACTTAGTTATAAATCAGAAATTTTAAATTGTCTTTTGGATGGGCTAAGTCCTTTTAAGAAAAAAATCATATATATATATGTATATATATATCAATATATATTTATTTATTTATTTATTTATTTATTTATTTATTATAATAGTCAGCTGATTATGCAACACAAGATACATTAGAAGATGCTCTCCTTGAAGAATTCAGGTAGTTTTTCATTGCTAGATATGATTTAAACTTTTATTCACTTAAAAGTTATTTTAGATCCAGATATATAGATATATATTTACATATATTTACATATTTAATATATATATATATATATATATATATATATATATATATATATATATATATATATATATATATATATATATATATATATATGTATGTATATATATATATATATATATATATATATATATATATATATATATATATATATATATATATATATATATATATATATATTTAAAATTATTATTTTTTTAATTCATTTTATTGTAGGATTCAAGAAGATCGTGACAAGCTTGCATCTATAAAAGGTTCACCCATATTAACTCCTAATCTTGCTTCTGTCAAAATACAAAAGGTTAGCTGTCAATTCACTATTTTTTTGAAGATGAATGATAAATGAAAATTGTAGGTTTAAAATTTTTTTTTTTAAAAAATATTTCTCTAATCTTTGAAACAACCTTCCTACACTCTGTTGGCACATTCGACCAAAGAAACTTTCATGAAAAAGTCAGTTTTACAAGGTCTTCGATCTCATAAAGTTTTGAGCTAACTAGTTTAAGATAGAAACAGGTTTTTGCAGCAATCAAAGATATATAAAAGCTCTCTTATTTATTTAACCTGGGGCTAAAGTTTGAAATCAACTTTTAGTGTAAAAATAATTAAAAGCATAAGAATTTCTTCAAGGTTAAAAAACAATTTTAGAACCTTATTTCAGAATTATGGGGCTTTTTTATGCTTACACAGTACATTACAATTTTCTTTGCTACAATCTTTAGTTGAATGATCAGTTGAATGGTCTACAGTTGAATGATCAGTTGAATGATCTACAGTTGAGTGATCTGAAATGACATAAATCATTTCCCTAATCTTGTTTGAATGATATGGAAGCAAAAAATACAGAAATATAAAGATGTTAAAACCAGCTTGTAATTTACTGGTCACAAGATCTACTATCTTACAAAGCCAACTTTGTAGCTTTAAAAAAGTTTATTTAAAGGCCTTTACAGGAGAGAGAGACATTAACATCATGCAAACATGAGTTATAATAAAACAATAGTGAATCAAAGCAATGCTAGTAGCAGAATCTTCTGCAAGCATGGTATCTAAACTGTTACAATTGATTTGGCTTTCTGTAAAACAAGAAAAAACTTTATTAATAGAGCAATACATAACAATATAATATTTAAGTTTTTGAATTAAAAGGGACATGTTTTTCTGACCAGTCATGTAAATGAAAAAAAAAAAAAAAAAAGTAAGAAAGAGTTCATTATTTTTTAAGAAAATTTTTTACAAAACATGTGTAATCTTGTAAAAGTAAAAATTCCTTTAGTTCACAATTACATTTCATGTATTTCATGTATTGTCAGCTTGTGGCTGACAATATTTTTAAAGAACTTATTTTTGTCAAAAATTTGTGTCATTTCATGCCATTTCATTTGTGATTCAAACGGGATTAACATTTATGTTAAACTAAAGAATAATAAATGCAGCTTCTCTGTGCCTTGATGACTTTTGCAAACCAAGTGAATAATTTTACGCATGCGCTAATAGATGTATGAAGTTGCCAAATTAATGAAGACCTTTTTTTGCTAAGTACTTTTAAATTGAGATTAGAATGTGAGCATCATTTATTTTATTTTCACATCTAAAAAATTAATCTAGATCTGAGGCCATTGCTCTGATTGGTAAACCATCTGTGTATGGATCAATAAAAAGATTTTATTATGAATTCCTCTATTGGAAAAGAAATTATTACCTGAAATGTAGCTGACATTTATCAAAAGGTTTTGAACACAAGTTTTTTTTGACAGCTTAAGGACAAACAGAGTTCATTGCTACAAAAAAGGTTTTTGATAAAGCAAACATAGCTTAATGAGTTATACCTAAATATCTATTTAACTTGTTGACTGAAATTATCCATCATATTAATAATTACAATTGGAATTATATTGTTTCACATTTTTTTCCTAGAACAGCAGATTTGGATTCTTGCTACTTGTCATTAAATGTTTTCTTGGTTTGATTAGGGATTATATCTGACACACATTTGTTAGTAGCATTACCTCTTTTAAGTTGTTTAAAAATTTTATTATGATTTCCTTATAGCAACAAGGAAATATCAGTATTTCTTTGTTTGTAAAGCAATATTTTTATTATGCTGTAATGCTATAAATATTCATTATGAGAAAAAAACATTTCTCAGCAATTTTATGGAGCTTTTTTTGAAAATGATCTGCTATAAATGAACAGCTATAAATTCTGGTATTTTTAGACTTGGAAAGGATATAATGCTAGAAAAGTTGTGAAGAAAATCAGAGATGAAGAGCTTGTCTTTATTGGAATGGTGTGTGTTTATGTTATCTTTTTACCTTCATGCTTAATTTGCTCATTATGCTCTAAAAAAAAGCTAACAAATAATTTAATAAAAAAGAAACTTTCTTTTGACTTTAAACAAAGGCTTCACTTTACCATAACACACTTTTTTTTATATAGCAGGTAAAACTGAATTTAGGATTATTGAGTTGTTAAACTTTCAAATGAATATAAAACATACAAGAAAATAAAACTTATTTCAAATAATATAAATTTGTATAAAATGCTTCTATAAATATAATTTGTATAATTTTTTTCAATAAATATAATTTTCAAGAAACCAGAACACAAGAATACCTGTGATAGTTTGTCATTTTACCAAGCAACTAAAGTGGCTGAGCATCGCCGCCTTATGAAAAAAGAAAATCAATTAGAATATGAACAAGCTCTTATTACAACTAAGGAAAAGATAAGGGACATAGAGGGGATTGACATTAAGGAGAGCATGCAGGATCAAATACGACAATGGTTCATTGAATGTAGGTCAGTTCTGTGTTTTTAATTTGTTGAGGTTTTGTTTATCTGTTATATGTTGTTAATTTTTTTACTATAAGCTATTTTATATCATAGAGATGCTACAGGGAAATTTCCTGAGTATCCATCAGAATCTGAAGGTGGCTCCAATGCAATTTTTAAATTAAAAGATCCTTTTGAGGTACAACTCCCTTTTAAGAAGGATCATCTTCATCATAAATAAACAAAAATATTTTTTTATTAGATTTAAAAAAAAGTTAAATGAAAAAAGTTTAAGATTCTTAATTTTTACACTTTATCTTTCTATGTATTTTTTTAATGTATTTATTTCAGAATGAAGAGAAAAAGGTAAATAGTGAAACCTAAGTACAAAAGTACATTTTAAAATATTTTTTGTTTGGAATATTTGCAATAACTTGCTGAAGATTGGAAAGAAGTAGTAAGGTTCTTTTTTTTTACTGATTTGATTTAGATAGTTGAACCACTAAAAGGAAAAGATAAGAATGCAAAAGGAAAGAAAACCAGCAATGTAAAAGAAAGTAAAGATGCTAAAAAAAACAAAAAAGAAAAGGCATAATTTTAATGCTTTAAGTGTGGTTTTAAAAAAAATTAGTTTTTGGGTTAATTACAGGACAATTTTTGTAATTGCAAGATTTTTTTACAAATTTTTTTAAAGGAGGAGCCTGAAGGAATATTGTTTCAGCCTTCAATGTTTGTACCCATTATCAGAGAAGAGGAAAGAGAATTTAAAGGTTTAATCTTAAACTTTTAATCTTAAACAGGCTAGTTTAAAGAGTTAATGAGAAAAAACCTTTCAATAAATTTGATTTACAACCTTTGAGTTTATTATAAGTTTTGACCTCTTTTATAAACAGAGGTTTGGGAACAACGAGATGAGTCATTAAACTTCCATCAAAAGCATGACATTGAAATTATAAAAGAACAAAAGCGGTCAGTCTTCATTTTTGATGTTAATTAAATAGAATTTATTTTATTACAATATTATCACTTGGTTATATTGTTAGTTATTATTAGTTTTATTATAGTTATTGTTTTTGTTACTATTATTATTATTATTATTATTATTATTATTATTATTATTATTATTATTATTATTATTATTATTATTATTATTATTATTATTATTATTATTATTATTATTATTATTATTATTATTATTATTATATTATTATTATTATTATTATTATTATTATTATTATTATTATTATTATTATTATTATTATTATTATATTATTATTATTATTATTATTATTATTATTATTATTATTATTATTATTATTATTATTATTATTATTATTGTTGTTGTTATTGTTATTATTATTATTGTTATTATTATTATTATTATTATTATTATTATTATTATTATTATTATTAATATTATTATTATTATTATTATTATTATTGTTATTATTATTATTATTATTATTATTATTGTTATTATTATTATTATTATTATTATTATTGTTATTATTATTATTATTATTATTATTATTGTTATTATTATTATTATTATTATTATCATTGTTATTATTATTATTATTATTATTGTTATTATTATTATTATTATTATTATTATTATTATTGTTATTATTATTATTATTATTATTATTATTGTTATTATTATTATTATTATTATTATTATTGTTATTATTATTGTTATTATTATTATTATTATTATTATTATTATTATTATTATTATTATTATTATTATTATTATTATTATTATTATTATTATTATTATTATTATTATTATTATTATTATTATTATTATTATTATTATTATTATAGAAAAGATTTTTTTTTTCTTAGTATGGAAGTGGAAGCTGAAATTCGGTTACAAATAGATGAGCTCATGCGCGAAGAGTTAATGAACTTAAAACTTGTTAGTGTTTTATATTTTTATTAATCTTTGTTTATCTTTTATAACTTATGGTGAAATCAAATCAAAGACAAATTAAAAATTGATGCCAACTTGATTCAAACACGAATCAACTTTAAATTTTTTTGGTTTCTTTTTTAGTTTTAATAAATTTCTACTACCAATAAAGCTAATGGTACTGAAAATTTATCAGATGTTTTTTTGGAAAACCATTTTTAGTATCAACTCAAAACATGCAATCTTTCTGAGCATTAAAATAATTTCTCAAACATTTTGTTACACAACAAATCTTTGGAGTAAAAAATATTTTTTTGTTTGGACTCCTCTTGGCTCCCTTATCTCATAAAAGAAAAAACTTGTTTAGCTTAAAAAAACTTCTTTAATCTTATATAAAAAAATTACTACAGATATCTTGTTAGTACAGAAATGCTTAGAATTTGCTTGTAATGTCAATTCTGTGATTATTTTGTCAACTTTGACCCTTTCACCGAGATTTCTTTGAACCTTTGGACATTTTTTGTTGTAACCTATCAGGCTGAACACAAAAATGACAAAGACAATCAACAGAGAGGCTGGCAAATGCCGGAATTGGCGACAAAACTCCGTAAAAACCTACATCAATGTGTCTTTACACAAATATCTTAAACATCATCAAAGATAAAACAAATTTTATTTCTAGTGTTTTTTTATTTACAACAGCAATATATTCAACGTTTCTCCCAACAAATTTAAACAACTTTGTTTGGTTCAGTGTTTACTTTTTTATTGTTAATATCAAATAAACTTCCCTGTTCTTGTGGAATTTTAAATCCGATAATAACCTGTTGTACACATGCACTGAACATGCAATCTCAATTTCATAAAGATTTAAAAAAGCATTATTGATTTGAACCTTGTCATGAAACTCATTCAAACCTTTTACCCATAGTTTTAAATCTATAACAACACATCTTAGCTTTTTTTTTTGCTCCATTTTACTTTTATCCAAAATGGTTTTCTTTTACTCTTATTTTTAATGGATGCATATGAACATTCAACAGATTTTCCTTCTAGTTTTATAATCTTTGTATTGACTGGGTTACTTTGTACCTTTTACAGGTTGTAGATCAACAACCTAAAACAAAGAAAAAAGGAAAAGCAGACAAGGTAATCTTTAATTAGCCTATTAAATTAAAATGCAATAAACAATTTACAATAGACCAATCAAGTTAAACTACATTTAGCAATAAACAATCTACAATAAACTAATGAAATAGCATTTAATGATGGGTCTGATGACTGCAGGTGTCCATGTAAATATGCCTCTTTCCGTATCTTTGCATCTCTTTTCATCTCTTTCTATCTAAAGAAAAATTCTAAAAAAAAAGTTTTTTTCTGTTGTTAAATAGAAAAAGAAGAGCAAAAAAAAAGGAAAGAAAAAGAAAACAGAAAAAGATTTGACTTCAGATCGGTGAAAAAACAAAATGAATTTTTTTGTGTTTTGTAAACTCTTTATTGAACTTTTGATTCAACGTTATCATAGTTATGATGTATGTTATGTTTTAAATAGTGTTATGTTTTAAATAGTGTTATTTGAATATACTTTATTGAGTTAAAGTACTTTGTATGTAAATGTGACAACAAAATTAAATGTTTTACACTTTTTATATAAAGAAACAATTTGTTTAAATATATTAAATGTATTGACATTTTTACTATTAACAAAAACTATGTTTTTATCTGTCATTTTCTTAATTTTAGGACGCTTGACTCTCTCTGTGAAGAATTGATGCAAGCTGGAATCTTGATTAACTATCCTCTTGTAAAGTTAAAAGATTATATTGGTGATTATAGCTACTTAGGAACCACTCTTCAACAAATAAATATTGAACCTATGCCGTCACTTTCAGATGTAAGAAGAGTCATAACAGAGTTTTGCATACTTCCACTTGGTACGGCTATCGATCAATGTTTAAATTCTTCTGTGAACTTTAGTTAACTTTAAGAGCGAAATTTTATAAGACGTAATTAAGAAATATTGATTAAGATGTAAAGTGTATGAATATAAATTTAACCTTAAAATAAATCATCCTTTCCAAGGTTCGCAAACTGTTCATGAGAATGCACCTTTGATTAAGTCTGTGTTAATAACTGGACCACGTGGTTGTGGGAAAAAACTGCTAATGCATGCGATCTGCACTGAGGCAGGAGCTATTTTGTTCGATCTTACAGCTGCCACCATAGCCGGAAAATACCCTGGGAAATCGGGGTTGAAAATGATGCTGCATATAGTTTTCAAAGTTAGCAGATTTTTTGCATTTCGATTTAATGACGTCTTTAAATTAAAGCTTTAACGATTATATTTTCATTAAAATTTTAGTTTTAAAAACTTAGTAAAATTTCATAAATGTTGTTCCAATTTTTTAGGTTGCTCGCCTTGTTCCGCCGGCAGTCATTTATATTGGTGATTGCGAAAAAATGTTTTTGAAAAAAGTTCCAAAAACTGTTAAAGTAAAAATATGTATATGATGAAGTATAGCAACCGTTTCGAGTTATTTTGATTGGTATAAAAATTATAGTTGCAATTTCCCAAAAAATTTTGAAATTAACAAAATTTGCTGCTTTTTTTTTAGACCGATCCAAAAAGGTTAAAAAAAATGCTTCCCAAGGTTATTAAAGGGATGAAGCCTGCAGATAGAGTGCTGATAGTTGGCACATCCCGTGAACCATACAGTATCTTTTTCGTAATGAGGTTTTTTTTTTTGTTGAACTCGAACGATAAAAACGCTATTTTTGGGTTGTTCTTAACTAAATTTTGATAGACGCGGAAGTAAAATCGTTTTGTGCTGTATATCAAAAGATTTTACTTATACCACGACCAGACTACGCATCGAGATTTCGTAAGTTTACGATTCTCATATTGAAATATTATTGAGAAATTTTTTATTTAATATTTTCATCTTTATACGTCATCAACATGTAAGAAATATTTCTTTAGTAATCTCCTTTTTAGTTTTATGGCCTCATATAATCAAAACGTACGGTGGCCGGATATCAGATTCTTTAGACGTTAGTTCATTATCGAAAATTACAGATGGATACACTCCCGGAGATATAGTTGCGGCTGTCAAATCAGTACTTACAGAAAAGCGTGTTGAACAGGTGATTTTGTTTTCCTAGCTGTTATCCTGAAGAACCAACATTACCTACTTAGGTTCTTCATTAATCCTTTTCCAATTATTACCTTGTACTGACCAAAATTAAGTTTCATTTTAGCTTGACAAAAGTCCATTAGTAGCTTCGGAGTTTGTGCCGTCACTAGCGAAAATTGAACCGGTAATCGAAGAAGAGAAAATTTTTAAAGTAAATTTATGGACTTTTAAATTGTCGTTATTTCAAATTTTTTAAAGATGCTCTGCAACTTCGATATATCACCCTATCAGAAGATGTTAAGCGATTTATTTGTGTTGTTTTGAAAAAAAAAAAAATCTAATGATTACTTTTTTTACACTTTAGATATGGTACGCTAAAACACCGCTCGGAAAGAAACGTGCAAAGCAGGGTAAAGAAAACGAAGATAAGAATAAAGAAAAAGGAAAAAATGACAAGAAAAAGAAGAAATAGTAACATGCAAAAAAAAATATAGATATCAGTTTATGTATTATTTAAGTAAATATCTCGTTTCTCATTTGAAATTTTAGATGTGTTTTAATTCAAGTTTCATGTTGTTGTTGTTGTTTTTTTTTCAGAAAGAAATATTTGCTTTTATTACAGCAGTAAAAATTTTCTGATTGCTGCAATCGGAAAAAAATTGCTGTTGGAATTCTAAAACGGTATAACGGGACACGGTATATCGGGGACTCGAACACCGTATTATCAGAAAAAAAAAAAGTTTTTTTTTTCGTTATTAAACTGGTTGCAATTATTCATACAATAAATCATCGAAAAATAATCATCTTAATCAGAAAATATTTATTAAAGTGACTGACTTGGGCACTTACTAAAACTATGACTAAATTAATGGTTATTTAGGAGTATTAAGTCATATGACAGACACAGCACTAATCCTAAAATACTAGAAAAAGTGTAGTAGCACCCTTTAATTAATATCATTCTAATGTATTGGGTTAGCGATTAATTGATGTGGCTTTTTTAACAAATTTTGTTCAATGAAATAAATATTTGACATATGAGTCAATTTCTCATAAGACGGTTTTGTCGCAACTAATGTTGCATGAAAATAAAGTTTGGACTATCTATAAAATTTTAACAAGTATGGTAAATTTTATCATTAGGGATGTACAAAATAGATTTGGTTTTGCACGAATCTGCTTTTTAAATGTTTTTGGATATCATCAAGTAATGAGGCCCAATAATTTTTTCCACTCCGTTACCGTAACATAAATGTAACTGCATCTGTGAATTATTATTATTTTTGTAACAAATTCTATTTTTGTAATGAAATATACTGGGTACTATAACTACAGCCTACATGTTAAGTATATTAGCCAAATTTAAATGACATAAAAAATTTAATTTATGTGACAATGTCTGCTCCGTTACTGACATTTGCTAATTATTATTTAAAAGCAAAACAGTGTAAGTTATATTTTAAATTAAAGGGAAAATCTTAGTATACAAATAAATTCAGTACATTGTCTTTTTAAAAAAGGTAAAGCGTCTTTAAAAAAAGAAACTAACTCGACAAAAATCTTTTTCGGTTTTAAATTGTACAAATACTGTCCGCTCCGTTACTGGATCATTACCATACATCATGTGAAGAAAGTTGTGGTCGCTCACAACCTCGTTTGCTTCAATCAACAAGATATTCAAATTTTCATCGAAATTAACCAGATCAATGATATTGTTGCTTAAATGTTGAAATTGGTCATCAATGACTTCCATTTCATCGGCCGAGGTAATGCTTTCATCACTGTTAAAATTCTGAAATATTAAAAAGAAAATCACGGAAGTACTTAAAATAAATTTAATCATTATAGAAGCAAATAAATAAGCAAAATAATAAAATACACAAATATTTTTTTACCGTGCTAGTGTTTTTGGAAAACATATATCGCTTTAAATTGAAGCATGTGCAAACTGTAGCCCTCTCACAGAAGCAACTTAAATCTCGATACAAAACATTAAATTTTCTGTCTGTAAGCAGCTGATGCAATTTCATAGTGCTTGTAATAGCCTTTAATGTTTTGGAACATTTTGAGTCAAAAGAAATAATTTTGGATCCCTCAATATAGTAAAACTTTATTAATGAATGTCCATTGTTAAGAAAATTATATAAACTTTCTACATCTGGAAGGTCACAACCCATCTTAAGCAATTGATCTGCCTGACATTTCACAGATCCTCCTATCGCATCTGGTGCTCCCTTGCCATGCCCACTTTCAAAAAAATTACAACTGGCTAAATTAAATTTTAATTCGTATATCAATGTAGAGAATAAGAAGAAGTTTTGCTTATTTCTATATTGTGTGGTTGGTCCATCAGAAAAAAAATGAAGATCTGTAATTTGTGGGTTATCTATGTGGCCATATAGAAGGAGGATCGTGCCTCAAAGAGTCGGATATAGTTGTAAATGACTGATGTCCATCCATTTTATAAATTACTCCTGTATGCAATGTAGCTTGCTTGTTATTTGCTCCAAAATGTGAAGATTGAATTGCAGCAAAATTCTTGCTTACATAGTTCTCAGAAAAATCTATATGTATAACAGCTTCGTTCACATTTACTGTTTCTTTAAATTGTTTGAACATTCTGAACTGGTGTCTTATTATAAAAACATGCTTGCATAGCTCGTTTCGAATTAATTCACAGAATTTTAATTTAAAATCTTTAAGTGTTCCACGCTTCACACTTTTCCTGATAACACTTGTTGTTTTCTTTTCTCCCATCTTTTCATATTCCTGTTTTTCTTTTTCCCACTGGAACCAAACTATAATACTTTCATCTTTTAGCAATCCTTTTGCTTGAAATTGAACACGAGAATAAAAACAAATGTTACATTCTCTGAACATGCATTCTCTTCTATCAGTACTACAACAAACTTGTTTCACTACTTCTTCAATATTTTTTTCTTTCAAAACACGCAGGTTAACAAGTTTATCACAAAGTAATTGTATGTTCTCGTGTTTTTTGCACAGACATGTATCTCTGTCTTTAGCCGACGGTTTGCGGACAAAAAATGGGCGATAACGATTAAACGTTGTATATGAAATGTTGTTTCTCGTAATATATAGTCAAAAGGCGGTTCCAGGACATCGACCCCTTCCCATACTTAAGGATGCATAAAAAATGGTGAACACTTCATATCATGTTCTTGGACAAAACCAATACTTAAGAGTCGTCTTTAAAAATCAAGAAGAAGTATAAAAATAATCATGTTATTTCTATACCAGTTCTTCAAGATGCCTGTTCTTCTTTATTGCCTTGTTTTGTAATGTCCGATAGCCAAGGTGTGAATTCCGTCTTCCAAGATGTGCCTTTTGTCGTCGTTAGCGCTGAGTGCTACTTTGTTGATTTCTTCGGTGTAGACATCGTGATGACGTGATCGGAAGACGTTCATGGTGGTGAGTTTTTCTGTCTTGTTCATTAAGCAGTCGTAGTAGTCTTGATGAGTGATGTGATTTTTAACAATGCACTTCTTAACACCTTTGCATTTTTTATGTTCTTGATCATCTATTTCTTCAGAGATGTAGTAAGAGTAGAGTTTGGGTCGAAGACCAACAAACTGCGTGATTTGCTTTCCACCGGTTTCATCTTTGAACTTGCCAATGATCTTTTTATTTTCGCCTACTTTGAATCCAGCGTTTTGAATGGCGGGATGATCTTTAGGAAAGTCGCTCGTGTCAAATTTTTCAAGTACGTCATCAGCAATGTCTTGATAAAAATCATCTGTTTTGATTTCGTAAATGAGCGAGTCAGTGTCGGTCATGAGTAGTTTTGCACGATCGTCGTATTTAGGCTTCATGTAGTCATAGTGGTGTTCAAACATGAGTGTTTTGCTGATGTCAAGGATGCTCATTCCCAAGTAAACGGGTTTGTCGTAAGTGACTTGTGTTTTCTTCATATGAATTGCAATGAGTTTTTCATCAAAAATGGTGTACCGATCATATCGAGGGCTTTTGGATAATTTTAAGGCTTCTTTTTTAGTGGTGATCAGTTTAATATCGACATGCTTTAGAATATTTTCCATGGTTTTTCCAAACACGGAGTTGTTCATGAGTTTAAAGAATTCTTTTTCAAAGTCGTTTTTAGCGACTTTTCTTTTATTAGTGTTGAGGTCAATGTATTTTTTCATGAAGGGTTCTTCTTCAAAGGTGATTCCTCGATGAATTTTGGTGATGGCTAAACCCAATCGTTCATAGAGTTTTAGGTTTTCGTGATGAACGACGTATTTTTCTTTGTTGTTTAAATTGGGAACGAGCTTATCCACTTTTCCAATGGTTAGTCTTTCAGGAGCCAAAGGATAGTCGTTGTGTAAATCGTGAAGCTCTTCAGGATAATCCAAGTCCACTTCGAGAATGCAAGGCATGGATTTCCAATTTAAAAGTTCCTCTTCAGTCATCCATCTAAATCCTCTAACAGGAAGAGGTTTGCTCATGGCCCACCCATAAAGGTTATTAGCGTCTAAGTACTGAATGAATTTCGATGGTTGTGAAGGATCATAGTTTTTCATGTATTTGTTATTAGCGTTTCCAAGTCGGTTTAAGATCATGCATATTCCACCGCGTATTCCTTTTTGGATCATGTTGAGCATATCAATATCGGTTAACAAATCCAATTTAATTTTAGTTTTCTTTAACATGGCGTCCCAAGCCAAACCAGGAGAGGTGTAATACCAAAGAGGGTCTAGACCGTAATTTTCTATGCAAGTATCTCTGAAATTTTCAAAGACATCAGCTAAAATGAGCACGTCTGAGATGTTGTACAGCTCGTGGTAATCTTTAAACGTTTCACATCCAAATACCTTCCAAACGTTTTGAGCATGCGCGTAGTCTTCATCGCTGATGTGTTTATCGTCTAGTTTAGAGTAA
The DNA here is from genome assembly GCF_058129835.1 of Hydra viridissima. Classification (NCBI taxonomy): domain Eukaryota; kingdom Metazoa; phylum Cnidaria; class Hydrozoa; order Anthoathecata; family Hydridae; genus Hydra; species Hydra viridissima. Next base: position 30,192,852 of record NW_028324300.1, read on the forward strand.
AAGGCTTCTTTGGGTGGCAATTGTGTTTCAGTGAATTTTTCAATGGAGTCCACCCATTCGTAAGGGTAAACACCTTTTCTTAATAGCAAATCTCGTTTTGCTCCGCTGTGGAATGAATTTAAGTTTTTGCACATGATGTCTCCTTTTTTAGATCTTCTATGAGCGCAATCTTCACAATTGTCTTTACATTTGCATTTTTTACCTTTCTTAACCATACAGTCCTTTTTGCATGTTTTTGGATCTAATTTTGAGCACTCCTCACACAAATCTTTAACAAGGTTGTCAGTTAAATCTTTTAAAGGGCTTGACATGAACCTGTAGCTGTCAACGAACCGTAAATCTCTATACACTATTTTTGGTTTACCTTTCTTATCAATAGAATCTCTCACTTTGATGCTTTTTGAGAAGCTGATGTATTTTTCTTCGTTATTAGGTATACAAGTGATCTTTCCTTTTTTTCCACCTAATCTCTTGATGAACAAATGGCTGTCATAGCCAGACAAGTTATGAAAGACAACGGGAATAAATTTTGGAAGTTTATAATCCAAGTTGCATTTCTTATGAGCAGCACCACGGTACTTTCCAGTCAAATGGCAGTGATCCCATACTTTATCACCGTTAAGATCTTTTTTGCAAATATGGCATTGGGTAGCAGCCTCAAAATTCTTTTTATCCTCATTAGTCTCTATTCTCTTATTTTTCCATTGTTCTTGCTGTGAATAACTATCGTCACAAATCTTTATAAAGTTAGCTTCAAGCATGGTAACAAATTTTTGAGCCACGTCGTCATCATCACTTTCTGCTGTATACGTTTCAAGCTTTCCCTTGTAAATGGTTTCGTCGTAGCATTTGATATAATAGACGATGGAGCTTGGAACATGCTTTTGACATTTTTTGGTATATGACTGTTTTAAGTCAGGGGTGCAAGTGTTGTCATCGATAGGTTTGATGAAACTTTCAAAGTCGGCATAGACGCAGTACGGAACTCTCATACTATTGTTGTAGTTTTTAAACTCAAGGGTCGACCCTTCTTTTGGAAGATCGATTCTCATAGGCGCGTTATCATAGCAGTATTTTCGATGAATTTGGAGCTTTTCTTCTTGATCATAGCCGTGCATGCACCTTCTGCAAAAATATCTTTTATGTTGATGTTTTGATGCTGAAGAACGAGCAAACCGACTGAAATTTTTAATGAGGCAATAATGGCTGTTTTCTTCGTTTGAAATATACAACAAATCAACACAGTGTTTTCGATCATGAAATTTGGATATTTGCATAGGTTGAGGTTTATTCATTTCGTAGTGAAAGACGTTCACGCTGATGTCAGGATTATTTTTCTCAAACTTTTCGATTTGAGTCACCTTTAAAGGAAACTCCATTCCTTCCCAATTCAACTCTTCTGATTTTAGAATCAAGTCATCATCAATTCGTTCGTTATGCGTATTTTTCATGTTAAGCGCTCTGGTGACGCACCACTTGAAACATTGATCGTCATCGTTTTTCATGTTGATGATGGCATTTTTGCCTTTTAGCTTTTTAGACAGCTCCATGTAGGAAGAACCCTTGAAAGGTTCATAATCGATAAATCCGATATCCATTTTTAAAATCTTAGACAAGACGCAATTGGATCCCATCTTGTTGTAATTAGCGCTTCGCTCCAAGATTTTTTCTTCCATTTGACTCACAACCGTTCTTACATCTGTACCCTCCAATATAATTTTCAAGTTGGATGAAAAGTGAGCCATCTGAGTAGTCTCTTCACCTGTTAAGATGCTTACGCGAGTCATTTCACAGATTAAAACAATTCTTACCTTTGTGTTTCTTTCTCCTTCTATGGTTTGAATGACCGACTCTCTCACCAAGTTTAAAAAAGGAACAATGTCTTGGTATTGAGAAGAAGGTGTGTAAGAAAATAGTCTAGCAGTACGCTCTGCAGAATGTTCAGTCATATTAAACTTTACTGTAAAAGGTTTTGACACTGGCTGTTTATACACTGTTCTTAATACAAGTGATTTGATAGACTTTACCTTTTCATTGATTTGATCCACTGATTCGTTTACCTTATTCTTGACTACTTCAGGAACGTAAGGATCTATCCATTCTTTAATATCATTAAACTTAGTTTTAACATAGGACGTCACACTTTTTGCAACTGCTTTCAGACTTGAAATTAAAGGTCTTGGTGCTGGAACCGGTCTAGGTGTAATGACGTTTGTTGAATCGATAACTGGTGTGTTAAGAATAGAAGGTTCATCTCTTGTCATCCTATTTTGCAAGAGAGCAGAAGGTTCGAATGAAATCAAGTCGTTAGTCCTTAACCTTGGAGCAGGCACAGGTCTTCGAATATTAGGATTTTGCAAATGAATTGGTTTCGGAGCAATAGGAGGTTTTACCACAGGTCTTGGTGGAATGAACAATGGTTTAGGAGCAATGACAGGTTTCGGAGCGATGGGTGGTTTTATCGCTGTGGAAGGTTTGACAACAAACCTTACTTTTGTCGGCTTTATTGAAACTTTTGTCGGCTTTATTGAAACTTTTGTCGGCTTTATTGAAACTTTTGTCGGCTTTACAGAAACTTTTACAGCTGGTCGAACAAACCTAACCACGGTAGGTCTTTCATTAACAGACAACGGTCTTGCCTCAGTCGTTCGTCTACGAGGAGCAGACCCATAACCAATGACAGGTCCTATAGCTTCAATGAGCTCGGCTTTTTTCATTTTATAGATACCTTTGATATCACCACGGTCTTTAGCCATCTCTCTTAATTCTTTCACAGTCATTTTATTTCGATCATTAACAGGCTCTTTGACAGCAATGACAGGTATTGTTGTTTTAATAGCCTCAACAAGCTCTTCCCTGGTCATTCTGGTATAGCCTTTTATAGCTCTTTCTTTAGCATCCCTTCTTAATGATACCATTGATACTTTTCGATCTTTAACAGTTTTACTTTCCATTTTTATTACGGAAAGATTTTTCTTTATGTCACTTTCAATTTTTCGCTCTTTGGCGGTAGTTTTTGCTTTTTGCTTTTTAGCATCAGTTTTATCACCCATTTTATTAATGGAAAGAAAATTTTTTTCGATGCATTCAAGTTTTCGCTCTTTAACAATTAATTCCGGTTTTGAAGAATAGATACTCATTTTTATTATACTAAGATTTTCTTTAAGTCAATTCAGTTTTTTTAAATCTTGGCACACTTTCAGCATATTTTCTTCTTCGAAAAGTTTTTACCGTTTTTTTAATTCTCCCGTGAAAAGAATTAAAAAATTATTTGGAAAGACGTGAATACATATTTTTAATCTCTCTAATATGTTCAGTGATTTTACGACAATTATTACGTCCGCTAGCATTTAGTTTCCAATTTGTTCCGATCAGGAATTTATTACGCAGATAAATGTCTTCTTTTATATTTCTGATCACTTCTTCAAAAGGTGCTACTTCAACCATTTCTTTGAAAATGATTCGATGTTCCTTTGGAAGTTTTCTTACGTTTTTTAGAAATTTAAGCAAACTTTTTGATTTAGCCGTATCAGAAGTTGACTCAAAGCTATCATCAAGGGCATTTAAAAGATCATCCTTTTGCATGCTTTCCATCTTTTTATTTATGCCAAGAATTTTATTTAAGTCAATTTTTTAACATGTTAAAAGTTAAAAAATCAATTTTGCTGCTTTTTACGTTTTTCAAGCTTTTCAGAATTTAAAAATTCAATCTTTATTCCATCATCCACCTTTCCATCTCGACGCTCTAAATATCTCCATCCACGTCCAGTTCCTGCCATTGCTTTGTAAAGAGACTTGTATTCTACCACCTCACCCGTTTCAATGTTGGTTATTCTCACAGTGATGGGTTTTTTCTTAACTAAACTAAGCCATTCCCATTTTGGATCAACAGGTTTTTTTTCTTTTGGAGGAGGCTTTACTTTTTTTTCTTTTGCTCTTTCTAAAATCTCATCTTTACTGATCAAATTATTTTCAACCGCAAGCATCATCAACGTTATTAAATCATCTGCTGTTTTACTAACTCCGTTTTCATTCAACAAATTTTTCAAATACGATGTTGTATATCTCATTTTATTATAACAAGATTTTTTTTTAAGTCAATTCAATTTTTCCTGAAAAGACATCTTAATAAACTTAATAAACAGCAGTCATCAGAGATCACCACTGCAAAAATAACGGTATTTGCAATAGTTGAAGTTCGAAATTTAAGGTTTACCACTAATTCAGCTGTTTCCGACGCCACTCTTTCTTTTTGCTTGCTGATATCCACAAAGAACAACGGATATAATTTTATATATTCAAGCAAGCTTAACCCAGATTGACAAACAAGTTCATTTGTGCCGTAATATTTTTCATCAAAAGAGAACGCATCTGAATAAGCCATGACCACTCTCTTTTCTCCAAAATTCAAGTCGTAATTGTAATTTGGATACTTTATTCCATTAACAGTCACGTAAAAATTGCTAACATCACAATGGTCGAATAGTGATGGATTAACTGTTTGACTGGAATTTCTGTTTGTCTGAAGTCCGAACAAGATAAATCTTGGAATGCTTTTGTCAGTGACTCTTCCAAGCGACCAGGTAAATTCTGTTTGACCGGTTGGAATAAGCTGTCTTTCACATTTGTTTGATTTATAAGCCACTTGAATGGGAATTTTTTGAGCTATTAAATTCATGAAATCAGTCTTTTTCGAAATATCTAATTCAACGCGAGGCATATAAAGTCTGAATTTTTTAAGGTTGATCATTCCTGCACTAACGCTCTCCGCTCTATAAATCGCATCATCACATTCTTTCTTTGTAAAGGTGATGGTATGCCTAAACCCATAAACAACTTTGTCATAGGTTTCGCAAAATCCAAAAATGTTTTTCAACGGAATTTTAAACGAAAAAGCTCCAACGGATGTAGTGTCTGCAAACAAGTGGTCTCGTCTAACATTGAATCCTGAATTTCCAACAAGATTTGACGTATCCATATACCACATCTGTTTTAATCCATCAGCAAACTGAAATCCATAAAGATATTTCATCAATCCAAGTATGGTGGTGGCTGGACCTGGATACATCACTCTTTCCACTTGCTCTCCCGACAAGTCATAAGTCACATCATTAAACAAATACATCAAAGCGTTGTTCACCAGTGCAATGTTGTCTTTAGCATCATAAAAGGTTCCATCGCTCTTTTTCAACACTCCTTCAATAAGAATGTAAGCCTCTGATGGTACTGTTTGAATCGATTGGCAGTCAATCTCAAAAGTAATCGTGCCTGAAGAATTTAAATCGAGATTGGTTGGAAGATACTCAAAAAAATCAACTTTTTCAATACCAATATCATACTCTGGGTTCTCAGTAACTCTTAATCGCTCAGTACTTATCATTTTTTTATATAATAAAAAAATTATTTAATTCATTTAAATGTCTCTCATTGCAAGTCATCGCAACAAAATGCTATCTTCATACTATTTTCATGCCCTGTCCCATTTTCACCAGGTCTTGAATTCGAATCGCGTTCTTTTTAGACATTTTCTTAATTTGAATAGATGAACCAGTCTTTAATTTCTCAATGGTCTTTTTACCTTTATCAATAGCTACATCTTTAGCAGCGGAAATGGCTGAAAGGGCTAACTCTGTCCCAGCAGATTTTGCAGCTGTAATCGCTTCTTGTCCAATTTTACTTGTTGCAGCATTTTAAAGCAAATTCACTGTTGCTTTTGACACACTTGACGCAGCTGCTCTTTTTATGAAATTTTTAATCATGTCCACAATACCACCTCCACCAACAACGTTCTTTTTCACATATCTTCTTTTGTTCACAATGAGCATTTTTTAAATAAAAACAATTTTTTAAATAATTTTATCAATAGTCCTCATTAACGATTTATATTCCTCTTTATTAATCTCCCCCTGTCTCAACAGCTCATCGCAAATAGCAACAGCCACATTTCTTGACTCTTTATTCCCAGCATGCCATGCAGCAATACTCAATTCAAGCTTTTCCACCAACGCATTAGGATCGCTTGGAAGAATAATGACACCACTACCTTTTTTACCCTTTTCAATACGCATCATTTTTTCCCAAATAGGAGCAATAAGTTGCTGATACTTTGGTCTTCTTGATGATTTCGGTTTATGCGGTTGCGAATCAGATCTTATAGCATCACTATCCATTAAAATTTTTTCATAATTTTGCAAATCTTCATCGGTATAGCTCTTTGGTATTGTTAATTCAGTCATCAGTTCCCAAAGACCTTTTGTTCCATTATACTTTTCTTCACCGACAATGATATCATTTCCATCTATTTCAACCTCCATTTTTCCAATGTACATTTTATCTCCAACTTTGTTCACTTCGAAAGGTCTTTTCTTTTTTTGATCGACTGACAGGCTTTTAATCATCTTTTCATTGCTTTCAATCAGAGGCTTGTAAAGCTTGCTCAAATCAGTCTGAAGATTAACATCTGAAATGTTGCCGTTTCTTCTGTCATTAATTTCTTTCACAATTTCATCCCTTTTATTCAGGTCTTGTATTTTAAAGAAAAACATCTTTTTAAAATACGTGGAAAAAAACATAAATTGGTTTTACGATTATGTTGATCCTTTTTAAAATACGTGGAAAAAAAAACATAAATTGGTTTTTACGACTACGTTGATCCTTTCTTAAACATGTTATTGAACGTTTGAATCGCGTCTTCTCGTCCTTTTTGGATCAAGTTTTCTTTAGTAACTTCATCTATTCCGTTTTTGGCTTTGACTCGTATTTCCTCCATCAAGGATTTAAATTTTTGAAGCTCACCAAGAATCAATTGAAACTCTGAATCGCTTATTTTCCCGTCCATCAACGCTTTGGAAATGTGCTCGCTAATCGTATTCAATTTCGACTCTGCCAACACTTTGATCTTTTCATGCTTCTCCGCTTTTAACGCTAGTTTTTTGTTGACTTGTCCTCCTACAATGGATAAAAAACCCATTCCAATAGCCACACCTTCACATGCAATCGCCGCAGGACTAGCAATAATGGTTGACAAAAGCCCAATTCCAGTCCACCTAAAGCAATGCATAAGGCTTGCATCACATTGTCCACATTCGAAATGATTCTAAACACGCGATGGTACTTTTTGCTCATATGTACTCTCTTTGCTTTTTCACTCTCTATCTCTTTCTGAATTTCGCTTATTTTCTGAAGACGGTAAACATGCCCTCCTTCTTCTATAGGAGCTGATGGAAGAACTGGATAAAGTTTTTCATTCAATATTTCCATTTTTATTAAGAAAAAAACTATTTTAAATCAATGTAACTAATCTTACAAAGTTTTTCTCCTTTTTTAACAATCACGTCCTGTTTGCTGTTACTATTCACGTCCATAATAACATCATCTACAGACTCTGAAATAATAACTTCGTTTTTTCTATAATTCAATTGATCAGTAATTTTATTCATTAATGTTATCACTGCAACACCTTTCTCCAAATTCAGCCCAATGGATAAAGCTATCATTGTATGTGAGAGAGCAGCAAATTTAATGTCTTTCTGAGCAAAAATCTCATATTGTTCGTTAACGTTGAAATAAGGTGGATGATCTAACGTTTTCGTAGACACAATAATGTTACTCGGTCTTCTTTCCTCCAACTCTCTAACTCTCTCTTCCAAAATTTTTAATTGCAAATCCAAACTGTGAACTTCTGCTGATACAACATTTCTAAAAAACTTGTGAGGAGCATGCATTTTACATATTAAAAATTAAATTTTAGATCATTTTTGCAAACTTAACAATTCTTTATTGTCCACCCATGAATTAAACGAGTCTGGGTATCCCAACCATTTGACTAACGACTTGCTCTTGGTTTTGCGAATGATTTTTTCAATTCTGAATACGTCTTGTTGCGTCTTTTGCATCTCCTGCTCGTAAAAAGTGCCTTGAATTTCTTCACCGTTAGCGTCAGAGATTTTATACGTAGGCGGATTCGTATACTGAACTTTTGACACGTTAAAAACCTCTTCAGTCCATCTCGGCGTATACCCTTTTTCAAAATGAGACTTCTTTTTTGCAATCCGCACTTGATCACCCATTAAAAATTTCGGTTTTGCTGGTAATGTTTAATCCTTTCCATATAGATTCCACCATACCCTACCTTTATTCTTTTCATCGCTGGCCTCCAATGGAGTCATTTTGATGGAAGAGTGCTTTGTGTTGTTGTAATTTTTCACCATCTCATCTAATACGTCAATATATTTATTGGTATTGTTGGCTGAAAAATATTTAAACATTCTCTCTTTCATCGTTCTGTTCCATCGCTCGACAACAGAACTTTTTTCCTCGTTTTCAGTGGAGTATAATTGCACACCCAACGCTCTCACGTGCTTGTTGTAAAACTCTTTTCCTTTATCTACCCACAATTTGACGCATTTTCTTTCACCAAAAATCTTTTTCTGCCACTTCAAGACCCGTTTTGCTTTTTAACGGAACGATCCATCCATACTTTGAAAACACGTCAATCACCATTAGCAAATATTTTACGCCCTTGTTGAATTTTGAAAACGATTGCATGTCCACCAAATCTGCGGCCCATATTTCATCAATGTCGTTTACAATCACCCTTCTTCTTTTAAAATGATGAATCACCGGTTTATGAAGCTCCTCTGCAAGCTGATCCGTCCATTTCAAATCACTCACACCCAATCCAAATTTAGCTTTGGCTTTGATGATGGGAGCGATAAGTTTTCTTTTGTTCATTTCTTTTTGAGTGGGATTGGGAATCGAATTCATTTCTTCAAGCATCATTCGATCTGCTAAATTTCTGTTTTGTCGGTCGTTAAAATATTTATAAGCTAAATCGTGGTGATATGCAGCATTGTCTACTCTATCCACCGGTTTGCTCCAATCTTGATACATGTCCGTGGAAGTGAGTCTTTTGTCTAAATTGGTTCCAGGTCCTGCAAAATTCATCCCTGGAACGTGTATTTCTCCTGGAAACTTTGCCCATGGAAGTTTTATTTTTTTTGAAAAATTGTTGATCGATTCCACCAAGTATCCTCCATTGACCGCATGCGAAGATGATCCTTTGGGCGTATGAGAAGAAACAAACTTGCATTTTGTTATCCCACAAGAGTTGCAAGTCCCTTTCAACATAGGTCTGTTGTTTTTTGTGATCTCGTTTTTCAAGTGAATGGTTTCAGTCTCTCTTCTACACTTAACGCAGTACATTTTAACATATATAAAAACTTTTTAAATATAAAAAATGGAAGTGATGAAATTGTCGTGTAAAATTGGGAAAACCAAAAGAAACAACAGCAAGCTTTTACCGAGAAGCATTCGAGGAATCATCGTTGGAAAGTCTGGATATGGAAAAACAACGTTGCTGCTCAATCTACTTCTCAGACCGGGATGGCTAGATTACAACCGATTGTATGTCTTTGGAAAATCCCTTTTTCAACCTGAATACAAAATACTCAAAAGATCCTTCGAAAATAAACTTCCTAAAAAGGATATTGTTGATTTGTTAACGGATGATGTACAAGACGAAATGGAAAAATTGAATTTAAACCCTGAAGATGTTATTAACAACCTTTCAAAAAAATATTCCAACAATGATGATATGGAGTGTCAATTTTTTGAAACAGCGGACGATGTGCCTGAACCTGAATCCTTAGACTCAACCAAAAACAATTTAATGATCTTTGACGATTTGCAATTAACCAATCAAAACAAGTGCGAAAAATATTACATCCGAGGAAGACATTCTAACGTCGACTGCTTTTACCTCGCTCAAAACTATTTTGAGATTCCAAGACATACCATCCGAGAAAACGCCAATTTTATCTGTCTGTTTCCACAAGACCAAAAAAGCGTTAATCACATTTATCAAGACCACGTTTCGTGCGATATGAAAATAGAAGATTTTAAAGCCTTTTGCAATCATTGCTGGAATGAACCTCACGGATTTGCCGTTATTGATCTCTCTTCTAAAAAGAACGAGGGAAAGTACCGAAGCGGGTTTGACAATTTTTTATTTTTCTAAAACAATTTAAAAAATAATTCTTATTTAAAAAAATGACAGGTATAATAATCGATGTAGATGGAAAATCAAGTGTTATCACCACTGATTTTTTGGATAAAATCGTTTTTGACGAAGGAAAAAGTTATGAAATGGCTTTTCTCGGTCTTGAGACTTACAACAGCATTCCAAATGTAAACAGTAAAAACAATTCTTTCAAATACAGCATGAACAATGGAGCTCATTGGGAAAACATTATCATTCCATCAGGAAGCTATGACATTAAAGACATCAATGAGTATTTGCAAAGGTCTATTTTAAGCACAATAAAATCAGCTCAACGTGGAAGTTATATTATTGCAAATAAAATTAATTACTCTCCAAACAACCTTTAAATTGGAATCAATCTTAATACTTTAAAATCAACCATTAAACTTGGCTTGAATTATTTGATTGACTTTAATGTGGAGAATAGCATCTCTTCAGTTTTAGGATTTACTAAAAGAAAATTAAATTCCAATTCCGAATACGAGTCGGATCATATCGTTAGAATTTCAAGCATTAACACCATCAGAATCGTTAACAACGTTATTGGATCATCCTATATTAATGGAACCCAACTCAATTGCATTTACTCGTTTTATCCAAATGTTAGTCCTGGCTATAAAATCATCGAGAGACCAATGCATTTGATTTATCTTCCTTTTAAACTGTTTGAAATTTCAACAATGGTTACTCGCATCATTGATCAGAATGGAGATTTGGTTGATTTTCGTGGAGAGGATATTACAATACGATATCATATTCGAGAAGTGAAATAAATAATTTTTAATACATAAAAAATGAGCAATTATCAAAATATCAAAATTAATATCTCGCAGAGCCAATCTGATAAAATTAAAAAAGCCATTCAAGACAAAACCGATACTAGCATTAAGCTTTCTCATCAAGACTTGAACGGTAAACATGTTCTCGCTATCACTAATGCGCAATTGAACAAAATTAAAAAAGCGTATGAAGCTGGTAAAGGAGTCACTCTTAAATTGAGCAGAAAACAATTATCATACAACTCAACCATTGAAGGCGGATTCATCGGAGCTCTTTTACTGTTGTTAGGTATGATAGGTAGCACACTTGCAACAAGAGTAGTTCCTGCTTTAGCCACAGGATTGTTAGCAGGTGTAGGATCTTCTGCTGGCTCTGCTATGGTTGATAAAATTGCTGGAAGAGGTCTTTTTTACATGAGCAAAAATGGGAAAGGAATGAAGATAAAAACTTTAGGTGGAGAAGGATTGTTTATCACCCCATGGACTAAAAATGTTTACGGTGATGGACTCTTCATTAAAACTGGAAAAGGCTATCAATCTGCTGGAGCTGGATTATTACTCGGTCCAAACTCACCCTTCTCAAGCATTCCTTTTTTAGGTGCTATTCTATGAAAATCGCTTGTTAAAAAATTCGGATAAACTTTTTAAGAAATTAAAAAAATGATCGACTTTCAATGGATTGACGTAGAAGGAATTGTTTTACCTAATAAAGCTTTGACTAATTTTCAGTTGATAAAGGCTGCTAAACAGTTAAAATTAAAAAACTTTCAAGGCGTGTTTGTCAGGGATGAGTTACCAAAAAAGCCAAGAAAAAAAGAATGTGGTATTGTGAATACAGGAGATTCAAGCACTGGTGGGTTTCATTGGGTGTGCTGGTATAAAGACGCTGACAAAAAATACAGCTTTGACTCTTATGCTCAGCCTCCTCTTGTTGAACTGGTTGACTACTTGAAAAGTCCAGTCTTTTACAACAGTGAAAGAGTGCAATTTGGTAATACTTCTTATTGTGGTCACTTGTGTCTTTACGTCTTGAAAAAATTACAGGAAGGGGATGACTTTCAAGAAGTTATCAACACCTTGTGGTGACTGCTTAATGAACAAGACAGAAAAACTCACCACCATGAACGTCTTCCGATCACGTCATCACGATGTCTACACCGAAGAAATCAACAAAGTAGCACTCAGCGCTAACGACGACAAAAGGCACATCTTGGAAGACGGAATTCACACCTTGGCTATCGGACATTACAAAACAAGGCAATAAAGAAGAACAGGCATCTTGAAGAACTGGTATAGAAATAACATGATTATTTTTATACTTCTTCTTGATTTTTAAAGACGACTCTTAAGTATTGGTTTTGTCCAAGAACATGATATGAAGTGTTCACCATTTTTTATGCATCCTTAAGTATGGGAAGGGGTCGATGTCCTGGAACCGCCTTTTGACTATATATCTCGTATATTCCGCGCTAAAGTTTTCATAAAGTTTTACTAATAAATCGAGTTTATTAGTAGTCGCTTTATTAATAAATAATCGTTTATTAGTAGTCGCTTTTGTTTTTTATCTTTATTTTTTGTTACAGTCTGTTTCTTTCCAGTTGTTATTCTAGAATTGTCATCATGTGTAAGAAACTCTCTGATCAAATTTTTATATTCGTGATGTCAGCTCCGTTATGTTGTTGTCAACTCCGTTATTAAGAGGAAATCACGGAGTTGACAGTAACGGAGTAGACATAATTACACATAATCAATAATATCTCATTATTACTCATTGGAAAACATCTTTAAAATCTTTTATTGCTATATTGTCCAAAAGATTTAAAGAGTACTAAAACACGCCATATAAAAATTTGTAACTTTACGGAATAAAAAAGTGTAACGGAGTAGACTTCGAATAAGAATATCATTTTTAAAATAAGGTAATTAGGCTCTCATTTTTATATAAATAATGCTTGCAGCACGATATAACTTTAAATGTTAATAAATTCCATAGAACTGGACTTTTTTTCATTATTTTAATTAGTAAATAAGTAAAAAAAACAAATCTGTGACTATTTTAGAATGTAGTAACGGAGTGGACAAAAAATGTGGGGACAGCAAGTTTTTGACAAGAGCTACAACAGGATAAGGTGTAAATTAATATATGTATTAAAATACCATATATTAGCATGTCTAAAGCACCAAATTATGTCCCCGATTAGCCTTAATACAAAAGAAAAAAATTATTGAGTATAACAATATAGTCCATTGATGCAGGACATCTACGGAGTGGACATTTTTGATTAACAATTATGCACACAAAATTTTAAATTTTAGTTGGAAATATCCGATAAAAAGCTAGTTTATATTAACGATAAGTATTACTACCCACGTTGCTGTTTTTTATGTTATTTGTACAAGAATTGCGTTTTTATAGCTGTAGGACAAAATTTCAGTAACGGAGTTGACGGAATGAGAAAATGACTCATATATGCTTTATTAATTATTCCGAAGCGTAGTTGTCATCCACTTTAAGACTGCTTCCCATTTATTTGGCAGACGATCAAACCCATGGGAAAAGAAGTTGCGGTTTTTGGATACAATCTACTGTTTGACCTCGGTTATTGAGTCATCCAAATCGCTGTAAATTTTGTTTATTTGCTAATTTTCAACTAGCGATGAACGTGATAGTCTGTGGGAGCTTCGATAGGTGAATATGGCGGATGTGGAAGTAGTTTCCATCTCTTATGATTGATTCGTCAGCACGATGTTCAATATGAGGACGGGTATTATCGACGGGTGGAAAACAATTCTTCAGAAGCAGAGTTTACTTTTTTTGTTGTAACAAATCTGTAAAAATACAAAGACATTTGGCTTTCTTGTTACCGTAGAGTTCATGGGGAACCCACCCAGCCAATTTCCACACCTTTCCGAGCTTTTTGAGACAACGAAAGATTCTGGGCAGGTTATTGTTGAAGTTGTGAGCTGGTACTTGTGTTGTCTGACTTTCGTGCATTTTATTAACTACAACAGAGAAAATTATTTTTAAAAAGCACATAAAACACCAACGAAAAATAGGCGCGAAAAAACCCACAATAATTATGCATCAACCCAATGGAATATATAACAATATGATACAGAAATATTCTAAGTAGCAAGCTTAACAAAACACTCTCAAACTCGACTGTTAATCTTTTCAATTTCTTTCTGATGTAAAAAAATAACCATGGTTTGGTGCTAAATATTTCACATACTCTGCAGCACTAGTTGCAGTCTAAGTTGCATCAAAAGTTGTGGCAGTAAATAGAATAAACTTTGTATAGTTTAACTACCCCATGTTTACTAGAACTGTGAAAGATTAAATTCCTTTTGAAAAGTTTAGAAGAAATTTCATGCAACCAGTGCAGAATGTAAACTTAGCAAAAATGTATTGACTTTATATGAATATGTTCTACATAAAAATATGAATATTTACGGATTCATATTTTGGGTTTTAACTCAACTACAAAAATCTACGCGTGAAAGTCAGAATTTGTTCTTGTTCGAATGTTAACTAACGGATGATAACTTTTAATTTGGCCTGCAGTATTAGACTGATTACTTTACACCACAATCAAATTGAAACATCACAAATACATTGAAGTTATTGCAAGTTTTCACCTCTTTTAGAAAATGCATAATTTATCTCTAAACTTTTATTAATTAAAAAAAAAAAAAAGATTTCAAAGTCATTGACCTTATGAAAGCGTTTGTACAAGTTTTAAAAAACGCATAAATGTAAAAGGAAAATATTTACTGCTGATCATTTTATGGCAGAATTTACAGCAAGATCAACTAATTTTTTACACTGAAAGTTACGAGTTGAATGAAATATCCCCGACCGAGAGAACACCGACATGCTTTTGTCCGTGAGTAATGTATTTAGAACTTATTTTAAAACGTATCAAAAATGAATATGCGGGACTTTAGCTATCATCTGGCCCAAAGCAATCGATACTAAAGCACCCGTTACTATTAGGATATATGGTTTGAATAGCAATCAATTATAATAATACTCAAATCTTGTTGTGATGCCATTAAAGATATACATTTTTTAATTTGAGGAGCAGTGGAAATTTTTCCTCTTACACCAAAACGTTACTTGTCAAAGATGTTTGTACCAATTTTGTGTAACTCATTATCTATTCTTCACAAAAGGTATTCTTAAATGGACCCTTTTTTTCTACATTTTGTGGTCAATTATGTGGTTCAGCAAAAAATTAAGACGAATTTTAGGCTCCCAATATGGTATGCTCATCTTTTGTTGAGTGGGAAAATGAAAAGTTTGATAATTGGTCTTATAATAGTTTGGAGGAAGCCAAGTTTATGACCATTATTATAGCTGTAGTTTTTAAAATTTTTAATGTTGAAAATGAGCTCTGTACACTTGCCACGTTTACAGATAAAGGTATAAAAAGCACAAAAAAAGTTGCCAATTCTGTAAATGATGATGTCATTTTGCCACTAGCAACAAGTTTCAAGATATCTCTAACTGTATGAATCAGATAATTTATCATGTAAACAACTCTTGTTGTCTAAAAATAAACATGAAAACATGTCTTAGAAAAACTTTTGTCACTCAAGACAGACTTTTTAGCTGTCTTCTGTGGCCCCAAGTAAGCTCCTATCGCTCACAAATGTGTAAACTCATAAACGATTTAAATTTCAAACATTTCATGACCGATATTGAGACTTCTGTTTGGCGCAGTTGTAATGGTTGTCAATGAATTTTTTGGGTAAGCACAATGCAAATAATTAAAATGAAGTCATATAAAACATGCTCTGATAATTTAAAAATAAGTGTAAAAACTCTCCATCAACCATTTTCATAGATTTTCATAGATTTCCAGAAGCTTTTTCATTGATTTCCAGAAGTTCATGGTGACTTGAGTGAAAATCAAGACGAGAGCTTTTTATCAAAACTATAAAGATAATGAAGGTGGAACAGATTTTCTCATCTGTGGGTAAATGTACCACGTAAGAGAAAATGAATTACCCTAATAAAAGAAAATCTACAACGATTATTTTCATAGCGGTAGAGTTGTGTTTAACATCTGTATATTTAATGAATACAACTATATTAGGTTTTTTTTTGTGTAACTCAATATAATTAATTTTTTTAAGTTTTCATGTGATTTATGAATGGCATAAGTGTCATACCGTGGTGTGACCTAACAAAGTCCTATGCCTTAAGAAAGTCTTAATTTAAGAAATTATAAATTTCGTATACATAAACATTTAGAAAAAAAAGTTTAGTTATTTTATCTAACTAGATACACACCCTGTAAAAATGACAATTCATACCAACTTCATGTCCCCTGGGAACCCCTTTAGGGGTAAATAGTAAATGGGTACAAGGTTCACCTCAAGAAATTTCAAAGTCAAAAATGGCCGTCCGAGCAAGATATTCACATTCAAAGGTTTTGCTTCATAATTCTCATTTTCGCCATATAGATATTGTCAAAACTTAATATATATATATATATATATATATATATATTTTCTATATTGAGAAGCTATTTATTGCTACTAATAGAAACAGCAACTGCTTGACATGGGCACCACAATCATGAACTTGGCAGAGTGGATATACTAGGGTGTACGTTTTAACCATATCATAAATTTTAAGCCAAAACATGAAACAGACAAATAAAGGTAAAAAAGGGAATTTTATTCTGGTCATTTCATTTCAGTGTGTATAAAGAACAAATTCTAATGCTACAATTTCTGTCATTCCACATAAATTAACATGTTTACTACTTGACTCCATAACACATTGCAAAAACTAAAGATTACAATCAGGATGAGTTTGGATTGCTGAACTGCTGCCGATGATTAGCAAAGCTGGAATGCATTGCCTTGGTTGTTTGTTCACTAAAGAGTCCCAAAGAACAATTTTTTCTAGAAATTAACTGAGGAATATGAAAGAACAGAAACTGAGGAACAAAAGAAAAAGAAAAATGGAACAGCCGGACCAAAGATTTTCCAGATAGGCCAAGAGTCATCGTGGTTGATCAGCTAAAACCCTATTTTGGAGTTGTTTTTTTTCACCCCTTCAAGTCAGTCGATTATTGTATCATGGAAGCTTGTCCGCAAGTTCCTAGAGACAATGAAACCACCACATAGTCGCGAGTCAGGATGATCTCGTCTGAAACGACATAGGTGAACACGGGATCAGGGCATGGTGATGTTAGTTTTGCATCAGCACTGGCACCCAGAGCGTTTCGGTAGGCCTGGATCGCGATAGCTAAGTCCACAAGATTTCCAGACTGTCCTACTGATACCAGGGCTGTGTTGATCTGCCCTAGGCTTATGGTTACGGCTGAATGCCGTTGCGCATGGGATTGGTTCTATGCTGCCTTGAGATCATCGTGGCGCTGAAACCCAGCCTTCACAATGTTCAAGAAGCGGTTCTGAATATTTATCACAGCTGTTGCTATTATTTTTTCTTCCAGAAAATTTCTTAGAGGCTTCATGTTCCAGAAACTTATGAAAATATCAAAAAAGTCTTGGGCCTTCTTCATATTGACAAGGTACCTTTTATTGTTTCTTGTGATCTGAAGATTGCAAACATCATCTGTGGAATCCAAGCAAAATCTAGTAGTCACCCTTGCTGCTGGTGTCAATTGCATCAACAGATCTTGCCAATGTTTGGGCTCTCCGAGGAATTTTCTCCATAAAGGATTACTTCAAAGCTTTTGAATTGACAGGATACAATGTGAAACAGTTGCTGTTTCTATTTGTAGCAATAAATAGCTTCTCAATATAGAAAAAAAAAAAAAAAAAGTTAAGTTTTGACAATATCTATATGGCTTAAGGTGGCTACCCACTATTTAAAAAATATGTTAATAGAATCGCTTTTTTACCTCACACTTAAACATTTTAGTAGCATTCGAATCAAAACAGATTAAAAAAAATACAAATTTTTTATATTTTCAACATTACGTCATTAATTATGTGCATAATTCACTTAAAAACAGCATATTTTTCAACAAGGATAACTAACTACCAAATTTTTCAAATTAAGTCAAACTTTTCAAAAACATTGTTTATTGTATGAACTATGTGCTGAGTCAAAAAAAAAATTATATATTTTTTTTAATGCTCTGGAATTTGCAATTTAGTGTAATGCTTAAATCAATACCAAAATAGCCCAAGTTACCCAAATTTTTATTTGAATAGGATACCATAGTGTAAATATTTTTAACTCAGCACATTCACCTAACTACATTTTATCTCTGTAAAAAATTTCAAAGAAAAGTATTAAACCAAACTAAAGATATCTTTGTTAGAAGATAGAAAATTTTTAAATGGAGAAATTTTTAAATGGAGTTTGCCCCTTTTTAAAAAACAAAATTAGGGTAAGTTATAAAACTTTTATACCATTGTTGTACGTTATTTATTGTTTATAAATTTAAACCTTCCACAAATAAGAAGAAAAAAAAGTTCACTTTTTTTTTATTTTTTCAGATTTTAATAGTGGGTAGCCACCTTAAATGAGAATTATGAACCAAAATCTTTAAATGTGAATATCTCGCTCGGATGGCCATTTTTGATTTTGAAATTTCTTGAGGTAAACCTTGTACCCATTTACTATTTACCCCTAAAGGGGTTCCCAGGGGACATGAAGTTGGTATTAATTGTCATTTTTACAGGGTGTGAATATTTAGTTAAAACAACTAAGTTATTTTCCGCAAATGTCTCTTTTATATATACGAAACTTGTCATTTCTTAAATTAGGACTTTCTTAAGGCATAGGACTTTGTTAGGTCACACCACTGAACATATTTTTAAAAATGCTTTTCCGATTTTTTCATTTCATTTTAATGTCACTAACCGTGATCGGTTTTTTAAAGACGGACCAGTTTGGACATACCAATGCACTGTATTTTAAAAGTTACATTTTTTTATTTACCCGCATTTGCTTACTCTAGACTGATGTCTGGCAACATATAAGCGATGCACTTTGTTTATCTGCTTTTTTAATTCCTGTTTTACGATCTATTATCCATAAGACAAGAGAAAAACTCACAAGAGCTATGGTATATCATTAAACTATTTCATGAACTTTATCTAAAGTTATGTACAATAAGTCAAATCTACTAAGAATTTATCTTCATATGCAATAGGTGATATATTCTTTAAATTTGGAGCGTGATTTTTTTAGTTTATGATTTAGAATTTAAATTAGAATATAAAAACTAAAAGTTAAATAAATATTGGCTGTTGCTCTTGGAAAAATGCATATTGTTTTGGCAACCTATAACCTCTGGAATATGATGTTTCACTGGTCAATAAGGAAGCATTACATTGCTGAAATGGTATATATATATACACACACACAAACATACATACATACATACATACATACACATACATACATACATACATACATACATACATACATACATACATACATACATACATACATACATACATACATACATACATACATACATACATACATACATACACACGCATACATACATACATACATACATACATACATACATACATACATACATACATACATACATACATACATACATACATACATACATACATACACACGCATACATGCATGCATGTATGCATACATACATTGTTTTATTTCTAAGATAATGATAACTAAAGAGCTGTGTAAGGTATAAGTAGTTCTAGTTAATTACATATTTAAAATAACATGCACTTCTGCTAATATTAATTTATGTAATTTCTTCTCCTTAGATTTCAGATGCAAATATTGATATAATTGCTTTACAAGAAGTATGTGGTGATATAAAGCAGTATCGCAGCCAAATCAATGACTTACAAGAGTTGCTTCCAGTTTATCAATATACATATATCAGCTATGCCAAGAAAAACAATCAAAATCCTTTTTGTGAGATGGAAGGATTAGGGATCCTCAGTAAGCACAAAATTACAAACATGTTTTCTATGAATTTATCTCGTTCGTTAAGCAGTTCAGACATGAATAATAGAGTTGCTCTTCATTTGCAGTTTTCTATTCAACCCGGTGACTATGAATTGGCATTAATAGTGGTACATTTTTCAACAGATCGACAACAGCAAGTACTAGTCTTTTTTAACAGCTTTAAGTTAAAAGCCATGTAAAATTTATTTGTAATATAACTGGCAATTATGCTATAAGTATATTCTAATGATAGGTTTCCAAAATACAACTATAAAAAACTAATAGGAGTAAAGTATGAAATTATCTGGCTTTTTATAATTTATAATTTATAAACATTTTTTTTTTTAAATTTAGTTATTATTGAAAGTTTAACTAATCACAATTGCCAGATGTCTGAATTTACATTCTGTGCCTTTTGGTTTATTAAGATTCTAGAGTTTGTCTCTTAATCTTAGATTTTCAATTGATTTGTCTTCAAAACTAAAAAATGTCTATGAAAAAATTGTTTATACAAGTTTTATTTTATTGGTTTTTATTAAAATTATTTTTAGTGTGAAAATGTGGTTGAACTTATCAAATATATATATGCTGTTGGTGGGGAAAACATGGTGATACTTGGAGACTTTAATGCTTACCAAGATTTCACATGGCCAGTTAATGCATTGATGAATGGAAAGTTTAGTGTAAGTAGTTTGACTTTTAGTGATGTTAGATAATATTTTTATCATTCCTTGTCAAGTGAGTTAGGTGCTCCACATGTACCAATTCAGATTTTAATAAAAACTTTGTGAGGCTTTTTGTATATATAAATAGAAAATCTTTAAAATTTCAATTCATTTTGCTGTTCCTTAAATCTGATCTTTAAAAATTTACCATTTTTCTCTAAAAATGCAATTGTTAGTTTATTAACAATTGCATTTTAAGAACAACTTTTCTACAAAATATTTTTTATTTAGTATTTTTGCATGCACTAGTGATAACCAATCATTTCATAGAAACATTGTTAAAGGGTCTGAAAATTTATTTATTTTTTTGACAGTTTTAATTTAATATTTAAATTTTAACTCTCTCTGAATTTAACATAAATTTTGTTAACTTTAATCTTGACTTTAAGCTTTTAAAGGAGTTTTTCTGATAATTGAAACTGTATTAGTATTAAAAGTCTCAAACTTTAAAGATTATGCAATCCTAGTCTTCCAGGTGATCAAAAACCAAACATAAATTTATAACTGGCTGGAACTACATATAGGACACCATAACTTCTCACTGAATTGTGTCTAAACTTTTTGAAAATGATCTACCTTGTGTGGAAATTCACCCTATGTCTAGAATGTTCATATTTATTTATTGAATTTGAAAAAAATCTGCTTAATGCTAACACATTTGAGAGTAAAGCTGCCAAGAAGATCAATTTTCAAGCATGACAATAATCCTAAATATATAACAAAATCAATAGAGTCTTTTTGACTTGAAAAGAAAAAGTTATTGTTTTCAAATAGCCATCAAAAATAGCACTTATGGGAACATTAGGATCATCAGTTGGTCAAAAGTTAACAAATACAATTTATTTAAAAAAATTAAAGAAGCATTGAAAGAACGACATTTAGTATGTTTGTGGATTCCATGCCAAACTAGTTATGGTGCAAGTCACTTCTGTGAAAGTCTCAGTTCAATAAGACAAAGTGAAAAGAAAAAAAAACGAATGAAAAAAAAGAATTGTTGCCAATCTGTACAAGGGTTGTTGAAAATCTTTTCAAAATCTATTTGTGGATCCCTTGAATTGTTAGTACATTTGAAATGGAATTACCCAGTTTCAAGTTTATAGTGAATGTTTTTTTTTGTTGGTTGAGTGTACTAGTTGTTATTAGTTGAAAAAAATTTATTTCTAAACTTGATTATCCAGAAAATTTGTTTCAGAATTAATCCTAAATACTTTTTTAAAATTATATATGAGTTTTTTTTCATAGGAAAAATAAATTTCATTCTAATAAGAACATAAGTTATTCAAATTTTAGCATAATTTGAGTTTTAAATAAATTTTTAATTGTTTGTTTTATTTATTTTAATTCAGAAGGAGGCTCCTATGTCATGTCGGCGTAAAGGCATCATTTTTGATACAGAACAATACAGAGGTTATGGATATTTGTTTTCAGATGTATGGAAGTCAATTTATCCTAAATACTCAGGACTTACCTTCAGCAATATGGTGAGTTTTTCTGTTCTATTTGCAATTTACATTTGTTACTTTAATATATTCATTGAAGAGCTGTTTGATTCCCTTTTTATTGTTTCTGATCATTGTTTCTTAAAATTTTATAATTCAATATTTAAGACTAAAAATGATTTTAAAAATGTTATAAATTTTTAAATTACTTAAGCCAACACCTGGTTTCATAAATCGACCTGATAGAATATTAGTTTCAAATTCTGGTTTAAAAGTTCTTTCCACCGTGCTTATGGGTAGAGGACAGCGGTATGCATTGAAGTATGTGAATTCCTTATGGTGGGAAAGACTACGCATAATTTATAAATCAATGTACTTTAATCAAGAACCATCCCAATGTGCTGGTACTTGTGGGCCACATGGGTCATGCAGGTAAAATATGTTGTTATCCTAGACTAAGTTATTAACCTAAACTTAAGTTAATACCCAATCCTGCAATAAATACTGTTACACAGTTTTTGAATTTTGATAACATTATACTCACATTGTAAACAAATATTTTTACATTTTTGCACATTTATCATATTAAATTTCTTTCAACTTGATCACAGTTTATAGTCTAGCAGATTTAAATCTGGGCTTCTAGAAGGGATTAGTAAGCTCTGTTTTGTGAATTTCAACTATTGCTGTATGAGCCTGCCATGTGAGCTGGAGCAGAATCTTTAAAATCTAATATCCAGAATTATTCATAATCTTTTTAAGAAGCTTGATTACCAAGTCCGAAATGTCATATTGTGATTTTGCACTTGTCTTCACACCCTGCATACCCTTCACATCCTGATCATTTTTTTTAATAAAAATTTTCTTCAATGTTTAAAGTTTTTACATACTCCTTGTTAAAATATCCTTCTCCTAAGATGTAATTATTTGTTTATGATTTCTTAGTATTCTGCTACTCATTTTTTTGATCACTGATGGAGTTTGTTTTCTGGCAACTACTTCTTTGCTAATCTTCATTACCTTGAATTAATTGTGTGATTGACTAATAACCAAAGATTTTAAAATATTTAGAATGTTTTCCAGTGTTTTCTTTACCTATGTAAATTAGCTACAGCAAAATGATTTTCTTTATTACTTCATGCTTACTAAGTTCTATTTGTTCAGTGGCTCACTGGTCACAAAGTGAGTCACTGGTTCTAACAAAGCTATATATTGATAGGGCTTATTCAAATACTTAAGATTTTACAACTTTGTGTAAAATTATTAGATATATCATTTTGGTATGTTTATCTAAAATTTTTATCTACTGTCATAATTATTCTGGTAATACGTTGTAACAAATAAGTTTCTGCTAGCAAACAATTTTCTGTTTAAACCAATCAAGTTGTTTAAAAAAGTTTTCACTAAATGAATTCTTGTTTAGTATTAGTAAGATCATTAAAAAATGTATACTGATAAAATTTGTAAAATGTAAAATCTTACAAAGAAATAAACTGTAGTCACATGTATAATATGTACTGTAGTTATCTTTCAGAGAAATGTTCATGTTAAGTAAATATTAAATTAGTGAGTTAAAAATAAATGTTCATACATATTTCTATGGATGGTTCATGCAACTACATACAGCTGGATACAGGGTTACAGAATATAGTTAAGAATAGATTTTCATTTGGTATATTTGCAGCTATTTCTATAAGTTCTTTTATATTTATGCTTATTTAGTTTTTTGATTATATTCTTAGATGTGGAGTTTGTATATCAGGTGGTAACAACAATGCATGTGCTGATCATTTTTGCACAGAATGTTCTATACAGAAGTTTTTGATTATCCACTTTGCATTATTTATATTAGTTGCATCATTTTTGTTTCTTTTTATTTCTCTTGTGTCAAAGCTTTTGAGACGAAAGTTTTTCCTCACGTTTTGTTTCTCTAGATCAAATTTGCAATTTTTGCATCAAAATTATATTATTTTTTTTGCACTGATTATTTGTATTTGTTCATGCATGTGTTTAGAAGTAATTTTAAAAGATATTTTATTATTAGTTGATGCTCAGTTACCTGAAGAGCTCCATCCATCAGACCATCTTATGGTTATTTCAAAAATAAACCTACTTTGATTTCATATCATGTAGATAAATTGTTTATTCTACAGATTTATCAGCAGAAATTTTTCATTAAACCGGAAATTCAGGACAAACTTATTTTAATTTATATAAGGTGTGTCAAAACTAACTTTGTAAAACTACAAAATATTTTTTTTTTAAATCTTTGTTTTATAGTGTTTAAAATGTCATAGTAATTTAACTTATTTAACTTTATTAGTTGTATAATTATTAAAAATATGATAAATATAGAATTTTATTTATTAGAGTATTTTTCCTATTGTTAGAGTGCTGATCAATTGTCAATAAGATGACAAGACATGTAGTTTGTTGTTTAAAACAGTTTTGATTAAATAAATTCAATTTTAAGTCAAAAGAATGTGAAGATAGAATTAGCTGGAATTATTTCACCTGTGGGTTTTTTTTTTTTTTTTTTTTTTATTTAAACAAGCATTACACATAAAATACAAATTTTTTCATTTGTTGTACAATCAACTTCTTTTTTTTTTCCTTAAATTTTCTTCTTACTTTTTATACTACTCTTTAAAGCCAATTATATCTTGCAAGTTCTTTTGTGCAAAAACAAGTACTAAAAAAAGCAAATAAAAAACAGTAAAATCGATAAAATTGAGTTTGTTTATTTTTCTTGTGTGATAAAGGTAGTATTTTTGTTTGCTTTTTTTTCCCTTTGTTAATTGTTTAAATGTTTTTTGTGAAAAGTTTATTGTAAAAAAAGTTTATTGTAAAAAATTATTTATAAAAGATATTCTTGTTTTATTCACTAAAATTTATTCATTTAAAATTTTTGAAAAAATATTTTTAAAAAAAGCTTTGTATAGCAAAATTATTGTGTTTTCAAAATGTTCTAGAAAATGATTGAAAAACTATACTCTGCAGCATCAGATATTATTGAAAAAACTCTAAAGAAAGAAGCCTCAGTGAAAAGTCTTTGCTATTCACACCATTTCCAAAATAAGAAGTTGTTGTTTGCCTTAGTTGTAGAGACATTAAAATGTAAGTTTTTTTCTCCCTTAAACTTTTTATGGAAGGTTTTATAAAGTCAAAATAAAACAGTAGACTTTTGATAACCTTTTTTTAAAATAAATAATGGCTGCAAATTAAAAAAAAGGTAGAAATTTTTACAATTTATCTTCAATGATGAATATCTTCAATTAATTGTATAACAATTAAAATCTTCTGTTAATTGTATTTTAAGTGAATACTCTTCTGTTAATTGTACAAGATGGTCCAAAGGTTTCTCACCCCCTCACCCCTTCTTATTTTTTCAATTTACTCAGTTACTATACACATAAAGCATCATTGCTAATGAATGTGAGAAGGTTCAGATAGCAACATAATGAAACAACAATTAATAGTCAGCAGGTACCCAATGACCACTTAGATGTTGGAAAAAGTCATCAAAAATTGGACCTTCAGATTAGACTATGTCAGAGCCAGCTGTGGTGGTCATATACCAGAAATCACATTTAAATTATAATGCCAAAAGATTATTTTTCGAATTAAGTCAATTTCATGTCAATTTAAAAAATCATCTTTGTTTTATTCCATTTCAAAGTTCTATACCTCTAAAATAAACACCCTTAAGTAAAATAATCAATTGCTCTTCTGTAAACTTTAGAGCTCCTGCACATCATGGTTGTTCAATTGAGGAATGATAAAGTCAGTAATCATGGCTCTATAGCTGTCACCATTAACTGAAATGTTCTGGTCAGCATCATTTTCGAACAAGTTCAGACCAATGATTCCACTAGCTCATAAAGCACACCAAACAGTCAGTTTTTCTGGATGTAATGTACACAACATACACTTGAGGGTTATCTTCACCCCAATTAAGACAGTTTTGTTTGTTGGCGTAGTCATTCAATCAAAAGTGAGCTTCATTGCTAAACAAAATTCACTTACGAAAATTGGGATCAATGGCAATCTTGTTTTGGTCCCATTCACCGAATCTACACCTTGCCAGGTGATTGTGAGGCTTCAACTCTTGCTGGAGTTGGATTTTGTAAGCATGCAAACCAAGATCTTTCTGTAAAATCTTTCATAAAGTGGATTGATCATTTTTGCACAGAATGTTCTACACAGAAGTTTTTGATTATCCACTTTGCATTATTTATATTTGGCGCATCATTTTTGTTTCTTTTTATTTCTCTTTTCATATCCAATTGCTGTGCGTGATGGTGGATCGACTGATTCGGGTCTTCCTCTATGCTATGCTCTGCAGCACCAATAACCTCTTCTGGATGCATATTATCATTTATCATAGTGTGCAATACATATTTTGAACAAAACCATGATTTGCAAAGTAAATTTGCACAATGTGGAAGCATTGATCAGGCATCAGTTTATTCATGCTGAAATGCCCAACCAAACTAAACACTTGACAGCTGTCAAAATGGCTGCCAGTTAAAAAAGTGTTGCTGACTTACATTTCTATACCTCTAAAAAAAATACCCTTTGTTAATCTTCTGTTAATAGTATAATAATCAATAGCTCTTCTGTTAACTGTATAATAACCAAATATTTTTCTGTCAATTGTGTAATTGATACTGTTCTATTACTTGAATAATAATCAAGTCTTCTTCTGTAAATTGTAAACCAAACAAATAATCTTTTGTAGCAGTTTGTTTTTTAGTTAATATAGCTTCTCATAAATCTTGCTTTCAATTTCATTTAAAATTTCAGCAATCCATATTGCTGTAACCAAACTTTCTTTTTCTAAATAACAATTTATTTAAATAAGTAATTTTTTTAATTTTCAGTTTAGTTTAAGTGACTAAATGAGAGACTAAAAGAACCATGGTAATGAGAACCATGAGAGGTCAAAAGTTTTTGACAAAACTTTTGGCCTCACATGGTTCTTGTTATGATAGTTCTTTTAGTCTCTCATAATTTTTTTTTGTAGCTTTAAAGTCTATTTTAAAATGAGAAATTTTATTTTAGGATGAGAAACTATTAGTATTCTGTAAAAACACAAGTTTGATATTTAAGTGTACTATTTTGTAGAGCTCAGTTGCAATTAAACTAGATATTTATTTTAAACTTGTAATACATTTCTATTATTTTGATCTGTGGAAATTTATCAGTTTCAGATATAAGAATGCAATAAAGTTTTAACATTTAGTAGCAAGAAGGTTCTTGTTTATCAAACTTGCAATATAGAAGTTCTACCCCGTGCACTTCATGTTGTAGTAAAGTAACTAAAAATTCTCACAATTTAACATTTGATTTTTAATATTTTACTGGTTACTGATATTGTGCTGGAAATTTTGAAATTTTTCTTCATAACTTTTAGATCACAAAATTTTGGGATTGGTGTTAAAGGAATGTCCTGATCTTTGGAAAGGTGTTGATAAAGAGGTTTGCATCTCTGTTCATTTAATCCTTGTTTTTCATTTTTTATCTAGTTTTTTAAACTTATTTTCTTATTGAATTTTTGTGTTATGATGTGCTTTATGTTCATTTGTGTTTAAAAATAAGTTCAGATTCAGTTTTATTTTTAGATTCTGTTTTAATCTTTGATTTTAAGGCTTAGAAATTTTATTCACTATTGTTTTAAAATGTTATTTCAAAAAGCCAAGTTATCTTAATTTTATCAAAATTCATAAGTACTTTTTTTTTTAAAGTCATTCTTTCTTTCAAAGTAAAGCACTTTTGATATTTGATAAAAGCATTATTTATATTGCAATTTTATAACTTTGTTTTAAACAAAACCAAGTGACATCATCATGTTTGTTTCTAGACACTAAAAAAAAAGTATGAAACTTACAAAAAGAATTTTATGTTTGGCCATTGTCACTTCTATCTTGTTTATGCAGCATTTTTTTATTGAGGAAATTAAAACTAAGGATAGCTTAAAAACACATGTTTCAATGCACATCAAAAAATTTGTACCCAAGACAAAACAGGTGCATGTTTGGGGAAAGGCTGCCATTTCTGAGTATTTCTGGAAGCACATTCTTGAAGGTGATGTGCAACCAAGTAAAAAATATATGTGGGATGAAGGTATTATGCAGATCAATAATTTCAAGTTAATTTATTCCACAGGACCCTCCTTACTTCCAAAAACTGCTCCTAAAAATATTAGAGATTTAGTTATAATACTTAATGGAAGAGAAGAAAAAAATGTCTATACAAGTTTGCAATGGTTAAATGCACTTAACAAAGAATTGTTTCCACTACTTGAAAATATTGGTATTATAATTCTTGGTAATGAACGATGCAACAACAGTTGGTTAGTAGATTTCTGTAAACAATCTCAATTGATAAAGTTTGTTTTTATTGTTTATGATATAAACTTGCGAACTCCTCCTGGTTACTTTTATCAATGGCCTTTAGGTGTTGCAACTTACAGAAATTTTCCTCTTATCAAAAAAAATGAAGTAGATCTACACACGCAACGAAAATATTTTTGCAATTTCTTAGGTACTGTTTATGCTAATTCTTCTCGAACACAGCTCAACAGTTTTTTAAATATGGGTCGCTTAAAGAAATTATGTTTTACAAAAGTTCGTTACTCCTGGCTTCCTAAAGAAACAAAAGAAACATTTGAGCTTTATCATAATATATTAAAGCAAAGCGATTTAACTTTGTGTCCAGTTGGTTTTAACTCAGAATCTTATCGTATTTATGAAGCAATGTCTTACGGAAGTATACCTGTCATTGAAGATGTAATGACTGAAGGCCACTGCTCAGGGGATTTGAGTAATGATTTATATAAGGCACCATTTCGTCTACTTAAGAAATATAATGCGCCAGTTATTTTTGTTAGAAATTGGAGTGAAATGTTTACAATTATAGAGACAGAAAGTAAATTGTCCCTTAATGAAAAGGTTAGAAGACGTGAAGATATTTTACGTTGGTATGAGGGGTTCAGATCAAAAATAAGAGATGTGTTTTTAGATATCATCAACAGTAAATTTGAATAGGATATCTGTTTTATCCTATGAATGATTCTGCATTTTTTCTATTTCTTATTTGTATATTATTTATATTATTGATTTAAAAACAAATTAAATATTTTTAGTTTTATTCTATTCATGTCTCTTATTTGTTTTAATTTATTTTGAAATTTATTTATTACTTATTTAAACTTGTACAATTTTCAATTTTTTAATGAAAGTTCCATTTTACACAAACCTTTTTTTTTTTTTTTGTTAGAGAGTTTAAAAAAGGAATTTAAAGCTATATTAGATTTGTAATTATTTTTAAATTTATTTTCTACTTTAACATAATTTTAATTGAAAAATATATTAGTTTTATTGAGAATCATGTTAGTTTTTTTTTTGAAAAAGTTATTACTCTGGGAACTGATGAGCCAATCTGTATCTGTGCCAATTATCTTTACTTTATGTTGAAGAATCAAACTTAGTTAGGACGAAGATCTAAACTCTTAGATATCTTCATAAGCATCCAGCATAATATAACATCCCTCATAACATAGCATGACACCCCTGATAACATAATATAACATCCCTCATAACATAACACACACACACACACACACACACCCCTGATAACATAATACACAATCCCTCATGACTTAACTTAACAAACTTATAAACATTTCCATTTTTTTAAAATGTTCTTCTAAATGTTCTTTTTTCTTAAATCATGAGTTTTAAGCTTAAAGATTAGCCTAGTTTTTTTTATAATCAACTAGATGCTTGCCTTTTATGGAATATTTCTTCTAGTGTCAAGTGTTACATATTTTGTTTTTAAATATCTTATTTTTTAAATTTGTTCAGAACATGTCTTTTCATGATATAAAGTATTCTTATTAACTTTAAAAAGTTTCTTTTAGCCTCCAAAATCACTGCAACTTGTTCTTTTGTATGAAGAGCTAGTTGGGAAAGGTGTTCCTTCTCACCTTGCATATAGTAAAGTTATTAAAAAAAAATTGACACATCTACATGATGTTTGGCTAGAAAAGAAGGAGCAACACCCACAATTACTATCTTACAATGATACAAACAAAGGTAAAATTGTTTCCCACAATTGTGACCTATTTTCTTCAATTTGTGATTTATGTTTCATAATTCTGTGATTTTTTGTGATTCTGTTGAAAAGTTATAAATGTTAAAAACATTTAAATATCTATAAAAAATAATAACTTTTTAATAAAAGTTAAAAATTTTTCTGAGTAAATAAAAAACCTTTAAAAAAATTTACAGTTCTAAAATAAAAATAATAAATATTTACAAGTTTATTCTTATGCTTTCTTTCAGTAAACTTACCTCGTTATGTTCGAGTGAATGTTTTAAAAACAAGTACAGAAAATGTTGTTGAAAGGTTACAACAAGATGGAAAAATTTTAGTGGAAAGAAATGTAGGTTTTAATTATAAATATTATGCAGTTAAACTTATTATTTATACTATAATCTTCTTGTGATATTTAGCAATACAAAGATCTTCACATAAATGAATTCTGTATCGATAAAGATATTCCAGATTTGCTGGTCTTTGCAAGTAGAACTGACTTTCATAAAAATGAGATGTATAGAAAAGGTGAAATTCTGTTGCAAGATAAGGTCAGTTTCTTCTATCCTTGATGTATTTTTATTAATGTTTAGGAGTTTTTAACACCTACTCTAATACATATAATTTACACACACACATTAACATAAGATCAGTTTATTCTTAAATAGTATCATAGTATATAGAGGGTGAGGCAACTAAACTTAGAATATCTTGAACAATCTTTTTTATATTTTTGAGTGTATGTAATAACTTTTTTGTTCTTTTTCAGAGTGAAAGGTTCAAAAATTTGTTTCAAAAGTAAATTTAATGATAGGATTAACCACGTTCAGTTAAAAGAGCTAAAAGAGAATGAATAGCAGACATGCTTAAACATTTGACGAATTGTGGAGACAATTTGGGTGTCTATGAGCACTGTCATGTTAAGGGTAAAATTTCAATTGAAGACATTAAAAAAAATTAGGAAATGGAGGCAGGTATAAAAAACAGAATTTTGTATTTCTAAAGTCTCTCAAAACCAAAATATTGAAAGATCCAACAGAATCCATGAGAAAACTATCCAAGGACACAAAAGTTAGCCCTTGGACATAAGTAGGACTTTCCATACTGATTTACAGGTAAGCTCATATGCAAGGACCTCAAAATGCACAAACTGACTGAAAAAATGAAATTCAGAAGACATGAAAGTACTAAAAAGCATTGCATTTCTTAGTTTTAGATTATCACAATCATTGGTACAATAATAAGTCACTTTCTGATGTAAAAGGAATCTTTAGAACCAAAAACCTAAATCATGGATCTTAAAGTTGTGGCATTTGATGGAAAAAAGATGCCTCTTTGTTTTTTTAAACCTGTTGAAAAGTGGGAGCTGAAGTTTTTCATAACGTCCTACAAGTTACCATGGCTGATAGGTGAACCATCCATCATAGGAGCAATATGTGGACCCAGGATGGTATTCTGCCTCATGCTGCAAAAAAATACACTAAATACTGGACTAGGTACTTTGGGGAAAATTGCAGCATTCAACTAGAAGATCTTCATGTTTCAGTTTTGATCATCAAGCAAGTATTGAGATTAGAGTAGGACATAGTATCTAGAGATTTCATTTTGAATAGTTGCAATGCTGTTAGACACTGTGTTCAGGCACTGTGTTCATTAAGAGAATTTTTGAATAAAATATCTCTTAATGCCCTTAAAAACATTTGTTAAAGTTATATTGATGTCAATAGGTTGGTTATTGAAAAATTAAGTGTTATGTTTACTGTCTTTGATTTTCTAAGTTTTGCTGCCCCACCCTATATATTAGAAATAACTGGTCTTATAACAAAGTATTGCTAAAACTGTAATTAAATCTTGTCTTTTTTTTAGGCCAGTTGTCTTCCAGCATTCATTTTGAATCCTCCTAAAGGTTCCATAATAATTGATGCGTGTGCTGCTCCCGGTAATAAATCTTCGCATCTAGCTTGTCTAACTAAAAATCAAAGGTGTGGATATTTTTTACTAGCTTTTTTGTCTTTGTTTTTTTTTTAGTTTTTGCTGTATTTGTTATAAAATAGCAATACATATGTTTTTCAGAATTCTTTTAGAAATTAGTATACATAAGAATTAAAATAGATAGAATTGGCTTAAATAATTATTTGGCAGCAGGTGTCTAGAACAATCATATTTCTAAGAAATTTAATTTTAATATACAAAATTCAATTTTTATCTGTTTGCCTGGAGTGAGCTACACACTGGAAAAAGATATAGAAGTGAAGCCAAGTTCTGAGGCAGTAGTTATTTTGAAAAACAGCCATCAAATTTACCTTTTGTTATCAGAGGTGTCTGGGGGCAAAAGAGGTCATAAAGTTTTAAGCATAAAGGTGTTAAATCAAAGTTTTTTTATAAGGAAAAATTAGAGCTACTTTAGTATAATAATGTTAGCATATTTTTTTCAAAGTAATTTTTGAAAAGTTAAATGATCTTACTTACATGACTGCCGTTGTAGCTGGTTAAGAACAGTGCAAACTTGATTAAATTTTGATGCAATAACATAATAACAGTAATGGGACAACAGACTAACAAACATCAATAAGATGTACAGATTTTATGTTCTTTACCATTATCAATCTTTACACATTTGTACCTGATCAGTGTAAAAAAAAAAATTTTATATCTGTTTTGCCATCTTTTTAGTTTTTATTTTTGATGTTTTTGTTTAAATTGAATATATATATATATATATATATATATATATATATATATATATATATATATATATATATATATATATATATATATATATATATATATATATATATATTAGGGCCCTGCGAATCGCTTTGATTCGATTCGATTCGTGAATCAAATGACGCTAATGTTTGACTTCGCTTTCACTAAAGTAATTTTAAATTCGATACTTTTTGTTTGTGCTACATCAAGCTATTTTCGCATCAAGCTATAAAATGACTTCTAAAAAATTGGCAGTTACAGAATTCTTTGAAAAAAAAGGAGTATTCTGGCAATGCAAACAAGAAAATTGCAACAAAAAGTATTCTGTTCAGAAAACTGGAACTTTATCTCATCTATGGAACCATTTAAAACGTGACCATAAAAAACTACACGTAGAAGTTACAAAAAAGTGCACATCTGCTACTAAAAGAAAAAAGAATTCCAATAACACAATCGAGCAATCATCAAGTGCCTCGTTAAATTCGTATTTTATTCGACCTCCAATAGATACAGTTATTAAAAAAAACTACGACCGTGCAGTGCTTAGATTTGTAATTGAAGATCGAAGATCATTTGAGACAACTTCTGGATCTAGCTTTATTAATCTGTGCTCGGTGCTTACTCAAGGGCAATATCATCCACCACACCCGACCACTTTATCTCGAAATTTAGGTGACATAGTCAATGATTTATATATTAACTTCCAACAAAGTATAAAAAGCCAGTTAGTCTCCAAACCTAGCATCACTTTTGATCACTTTAAAGCCGACAATGACGATAACTTTCTTGTTTCTACTTGCTACTTTATTTCATCCTCTTGGGTTTTAGAATCATGCTGTTTGTCAGTTGCAAATCTGGAAGTAATAAATGCTTGTCACAAAGCTACTTCCACTGAAGAAATTTTAAGAAACGTGCTGTTAAAATTTGACTTGACTTCAGATAATATTTTCCGAGCTACAACCGATACTACTCCTAGTATGCTATGCACACTTAAACTTCTTGGGATTGATTGGCTAGGGTGTTGTGCTCATAAACTCCAAATTTGTGTGAAATCAGCTATACACAACCAACCAATTCTTATTACATTAATTAGCAAGGCTCATAAAATAGTAGGATTTTTTCACTCATCATCAGTTGGACAGGCAGCTCTCAAAAAGTATCAGATTTCTCAAGGAAAACCTGAGTCAAAGCCTCCAATGGATGTGGAAATGCGCTTTAACAGCACTTCTAACTTATTGGAATGGATTTAAAAAAATAATGATTCTATAGAGATTGCTCTAGTTGAGTGTTCACAAAAAAAAACTGTATAAAAGTGCAACCGACTTGTCTAACTGAAACACAAGTGCAATTATTAACAACAGTCGCTCCTATTTTTAATGCAGTATCTGAAGCCACTACTATACTAAGTGCGGAAAAAAGCGTAAGCATTAGTTTAGTTTATCCGTGCATTACAATTTTGAAAAATTATCTTCGCTTGATGGATAAAAGAGGGATGGGTAAATTTGTTGACGATCTTATTACGCAGTTGGAAATGAGGTTTGATTTAAGTGAAGACGTTTTTCTTACCGCTACTTTCTTAGACCCTCGATTTAAATCAGAAATGTTTACTTTGGCAGAGAAACAAATTGTAAAATCTTATCTAATGACATCTGAAAAAAAAACACGATTTAAATATTACTATGATTCCGCTGAAATTCAACTCAAAGTAGCAAATTTGTCATCTGAAGCAAATAAAATTTTTGATAAAATGTTTGAACATATCACTAAAAATCGTACTCTACCAGAGAAAAGAACTTTAGATCAGCAATTACATTTTGAAACTACTGCATACATCGAAGAGAAAACGTTGGGACGTTCAGATTGTTCTATTCTGTACTGGAAAAACAAACGTAACATTTTCCCTTTATTATCAAAAGTTGCAACTGATTTTCTTGCTGTTCAAGCTACAAATTGTTCGTCTGAAAGAGTTAACTCTGTGGGAGGAGGAGTGATCGACTGTAAACGCAATATTCTTTCCGAGCAAAATGCGGAACGATTAATTTGGGCTAAAAGTAACAAAAAGAGTTTGTTCAAATAACATTCAAATTTTGTAATATTTTGTATAGTATACATGAAAATAAAGATAAAAAGCTTAAATTTCTTTCAACTAGTGATTCGATTCGTGATTCGATTCATAATTCGATTCGATTCGCAAATCAAGACCTGCTTCGATTCGAGATTCGATTCGAAACTAAAAATGCCGATTCGCAGGGCCCTAATATATATATATATATATATATATATATATATATATATATATATATATATATATATATATATATATATATATATATATATATATATATATATATATATATATAAAGGTTTCATTTGTTCTATTGTTCTTTCAACAGCAAAATATTCTCATTTGATCTTGATCGCAATCGTTTAAAACTTATGCAGAAGCTGCTTCATATTTCAGCATCTACCTCTGTCAAAACAAAACATCAAGATTTTCTTAAGGTGATCTTAGTAAAATGTTTGTTTGATAAGAAAAAATTGTTTTGTTTTATAATTAATTTAAATAAGTATACTTTTATATTGTTAATAATATTTTATTAACTTGATCAGGTGCTTGCTATTTTTAGCTTTGTATATGATTTGACTATTTTAGATTTGTTCAAACATCCATATTTAGATATCCTAAAGTAAATAGAACTCAAATCAAAGTTTTCAGAAGATCCACAAGATTCTTTAACATTTTTCCTTCTGACTGTCAGTTCACCTGTAAATTAAATTATAAGAAAAAAGTTCAAATTTCAACTTTTACAATAAGTAAATTATAATTATGAAGGTAAATAAAGTCCCTTCACTTTCAGCTTGTTAAGTAATAACTGTCAAATTTTCTGGAATTTGGCAGTTTGTTGTTGTTACATTATTTCTGATTACATAATTCAGCTGTACTCTTTATCATATAATTTATCATATAAAATATAAATTGCAATACTTTCAAATTAATATGATGTTTTTGCAACTTGTCTATTATAAATCAATGTTTTTTGTTGAAATAAAGAGAACTCTACAGGAATCTTATTTTTATAATGTAAATGTTTTGGAATATTTAATGTAATTGCAACAATATAACTTATACTAAATACTCCAAACATCTAAGACAAAATGTTTCAATTTACAAAAAAATGTTCTACTGCAATATGAAAAAAAAGTTTGATTTGCAATTAGTATCCATTTTTTTTTTTAACTTAATCAGCTTGAATGCTACCCAAACTTATTTCAACAAAAATCAATTTTGTTACAGTATTTTCCACAGAGGTTTGCGTTATCTGATGAAGAAGATGTTTAATATTGGAACATTGAATTTCTAGTTTAGATATCACTTTGGAGAACGCTGACTAGAATTTCTAGAAATTCTAGTCAGCATTCTCCAAAGTGATATCTAAATATGACTTATGATTTTCTTTTAGTTTCTAATGACTAACAATGACATTATTAATTATAGTTTATTTTTGTTAAGTTCAACTTTGTAGAGGGTTTTTTTTTTGTCTTTAAGATTTTTACAAAATCAAGAAATTTAAAATGTGTAAGAATTACATTTCGTCCCATGTCCCCTTAAATTTCTGACTTCAAATTTTCTTATAAAAACACCAGTTGAGATTTATCTGCTATTATTGCTTTGAAGGTTTCTATTGATTTTAAAATTATAGGTTCAACATTCTGATCCTTTATACTCAAAAGTTGAATACATTTTGTTAGATCCATCTTGCTCAGGTAGTGGAATTGTTTCAAGAATGGACGAGTTGTTAGATGATAAGGATGCTGTAATGATTGTATGAAAAAAAAAAATTTTTTTTTTATTTGTAAACATACTCTTGTTTGAAATATTTAAAACTATATATTATGATTTGATTTGTAATGTAATTATTCAATTTTGTGTAAATGAATTTTTTTTTACATTTTGTTTTTATATTACTTATTTACATTGTTAAACTTGTAGACAAATGAAAGTAGATTGAAGGGACTTTCTGGTTTTCAAACTGCAGCATTGAGTCATGCATTAAGTTTTCCAAATGTCAAGAAAGTAGTTTATTCTACTTGCTCCGTGCACAAAGAAGTGAGTTTTTTCTTCCTACTCTAAACCTGGTAAAAATAAATACTAATAAACATAAAGCATGTTTGATTTATGGATTTTTAAAATTAAGGAAAATTAAAGTTACAAAAAAAGGTTCACTTCAGATAAAACTTCAGATAAAACTTGGCATTGTTAATGTCATGTTGTCCGAAGGGAGACATAATTCTTTAATGCTACAGTAATAGTCAAAAAGATGAGACCACATCTTTCTTTAAAATTTACTGTTAGATTTTGGTGAAATAAGTAGTTTTTACTACTTTTTGGTTTTAATTGTTTTAACTAATTTTGTTTTAAAAAGTTTACTTGTAAAACCTTAATTGGAAGGCACCCTACAAAGAAATTTGATTCTTATAACAATCTGAATTAAAAAAGTTAGCCAATAAAATTTTTGGCATTTTCTAACAATAAATTTCAAGCTATATAATATTTTCAAAATTATAAATAATATAATTTACTCTATTTTTTTAAGTTATATCTATGTTTTATTAATAAAAGATCTGATAAAGATTTCTTTTGCAGTTTAATGTTGTTACTAAAATATGGTTAAAAGTCTTTGATGCTGGTTTTATTCAGACATTTTATTTCCATTCCTCAGGAAAACGAAGATGTAGTGGAAAAAGCTTATAATCGCTTCAAAGAAACATTTGAGCTTTGTGATGTTTTTCCAAAATGGTCAACTCGAGGACAAGGAATGTGGGATCAAGGCTAGTTTTTATTTCTTCTTCTTGTCTTACTTATTTCTGTTAACTATATACAAATTTTTTAACAGTTACCGTCTTACAGAGTTTCACACATTTTGCCTTTTATTTCTTAATATAACTTTTTTTATTTCTCTTTCTAGCTTACAAATGTATACGCGCAATTCCTACAATTGATGAAACTAATGGCTTCTTTGTTGCTCTTTTTGAGCGTATTAATGTTGTAAAAAATATTCAAACTGAAATCCAAACATGTGAAACAAAAGACATTGAAGAAAACATAAAGTTAAAAAAGTCGAAAAGAAAACGTTGTTTAAACTTTCCTTTGGAAGTTAAAACTGAACCGTTTGCTTGCAAAAAAAAGAGAAAAAAACGGACCGGTGTGAAACAACCGATTGTTCGCCCTTCTAAATTGGGGAACAACAAATGATTATTTGATGATAATAAAATATATAAAAAAAATTTTTTTTTTATTTTGCCTGCCATCTTTAACTCAACTCTAAATAAGTGTTACTATTTGAAAGCGTCTTATAGAGTATTATTTATTTTCTATATTTTATTATGACCTTTTATCTAAAACCAATTTTTTGCATTTTTCCTTTAGTCTCCTAAATAATACTCATTTTCATCATACGTTGTTTTTGCCTAAAGAAGCATGGTAATTAGTTCTTTTTTTTCTTAAAATAAATGAAAAAATTTAAATGGTTGATAAGTAAAAAAAAAATTTCTTTTATGTTTTTCTTTTTTTTTTTTAGTATTCCGTCTTACAAAAAATAGAAAACGGTGAGTATCACTTTGTTCCCACTACCGCCTTCCCACCACCCTTTTTTTTTTTTTTTTTTTTTTTTTTTTTTTTTTTTTTTTATTATAGAAAAAAGTCATGTGATAAAGAATATCTCAACAGATATCTGATTTTTTAACAGCTCATGACGACAGCGTTTGGTCGGTATCATGGCACACTAACGAAACAGATAACAATGAAAATATCATCACTGGTGGTATTGACGATCTGATCAAATGCTGGAAATGGTAATTTTAAAAATTAACAATTTAAATTACAATGTTAGATGTAATTTTCATATTAGTTAATTCGCTTCATTTGTAATTTGTTTTAAAATGAAATGATTTTTTATCGGACAGGTCAGACAATAGTTTAACGTCAAAATGGAATTTTGAAGGACATCAGCTTGGAATTGTTTCTACAGATATAAATAAAACTGGGAAATGTATATTTCTCTTCTTTTCTAAATTTTTTATTTTATTTTTTTCTAGTTTGAAATTTCTCTTTTTGATAAAAGAATATTTTCCATTTGTTACATTTAGATTTATCTGTTGTTTTTGTTGTTTTTTATGAACGTATTTTTATGAACATCTAGTGGCTGCATCCAGCTCTTTAGATAGTCATATAAGAGTTTGGGATTTAGATGAGGGTAAACAAATAAAAAGTATCGATTTGGGCCCAGGTATAGCCTTCTGTGTTTTTTTAAAAAAAAATAATGGTCATATAAATTATTTTGTAGCTTTATTAGTTTACGTTTTATAAAAAAATTTAGTTGACTCGTGGACAGTGACTTTTTCACCGGATTCAAGATATATCGCTACAGGCAGTCATACAGGCAAAGTAAACTTGATTGGTGTTGAAAGTGGAATAAAGGAAGAAACTCTTGATACGAGAAGCAAATTTACGATGAGTATTGCCTACGTAAGTCTTGTTCGCTAATTTAATATTTAAAATATATTGCATTTAAAATATAAATTTTGACTTTTGACGATTTTAACTGATTAATTGTTTTATATGTAGATAACTTTTTCCTTATTTTTAAGCAAATAATTTTTGCTTAAATTATCATTAAACGATTATTACCCGCACACACAAAAAAAAAACTTAAAGCATAAAACGTTCTCATAAAACGCCCTTATAAAGCGCTCTCAGTAAATTTCCTTATATCAGTAACTTACTAATTTCTTAAAATTATCAAATTTTATTGATCAGTTTTATTATTTTAGAGTCCTGACGGCAAGTATCTAGCATGTGGTGCTATTGATGGTATTATTAATATCTTTGACATGACAAGTAGCAAACTACTACATACACTTGAAGGTGATTATTTGAATTAAATAATGTTGATAGGAATTTATCTGAATAATTAGAATAATTATTATGTTAAAAGAATTTTTGTGACATTTTTTATACTAGAATTTCATTTGTACTTTGTAAAGGTAAAATCAAGCTAGTTTTTCTACGGCTTAAAAATTTTAGGCCATGCTATGCCGATTCGTTCGTTAACTTTTTCCCCTGACTCCCAAATGCTGTTAACTGCATCAGACGACGGACATTTAAAGATGTATGACGTCCAACACGCAAATTTAGTTGGAACTTTATCGGGACACGGCTCATGGGTTGTTAGTGTTGATTTTTCACCAGATAACTCACATTTTGTTTCAGCGTAAGTTGTTTGTTTTTTATTAATCACGTTGTTTTAATTTTTCATCTGTTAACTTTTGGTTCCAACTCTATTAGATCAAGTGACAAGAGTGTGAAAGTTTGGGACGCCGGCAGTCGGCAGTGTATCCATACATTTTATGAACATAAAGATCAGGTTTGAATTTTTCTTCGCTTAAAGTTAAATAGCTTTTTTGTTATATATTTTATATAGTTTATATATGTTCTACAGATTTTTTCCCTGTTTTATATTTCTCTACCCCGAAACAAAGATTATCAATGTAGGAGAATGTTTTTGTTTATTCGCTTTAAAAAGATATTTTTTCGATTGCGCAGTAATCTAAACTCGTACTTTATAGGTGTGGGGTGTTTGCTATAACAGTACCGGCTCCAAAATCGCGTCAGTTGGCGACGATAAGTCTATAGTTATTTATGATGTTCCTGTTTGAGTTGAATAATAACATTAAATGCTCTTTTCCAAACGTGTTGTGTTAACGCGCTAAAGTTGCATGAGTTTCATAAATCGGAATCCATTTATTATTTTTGGAAAAACGTTTTTATATAAAATGTGAGCATATTGACTTCGAATGGTTTTGTTGCTAAAACTGTTTTTCTTTGATGAAGTTTTCTTCTCACTGTTCGTTTTTTTTGTCGTTGTTCGTTACTTGACGTTGTTCGGTACTTTTGTGTAACACGATAGGGAAGACGGGCTTGTAATGACAAACTATAAATAGCTGAAACTTAAGTAATTTGTCCATTTTGAGAAGTCAATAGGCCGGGTGAATAAAAATGAGCAATTGCTTTTACTCAGTAATTGGTCAGCTTTACGTGAATAAAAACTTCAACAACTTTCTTAAGTTTTTGTTCACGTAAAATTGAGCAAATACTGAGTAAATAGGTTACCTTTCGTGAATAAAAATATGAGGAAAACTGCTGAAATTTTTATTCACGTAAAGCTGACCAATTACTGAGTAAAAGTAACTGCTCATTTTTATTCACCCGGCCTAATAATTTGACTGCAATTAACTGCAAATGATGGTGACTTAAAAATGAAATAAATTCAATTGTAGTGTAAGAAAAGTATTAAAATCAATACCATGAGTTATTGGAATATTTTTAAAAGATTTTACTGTTTCACATTTACTTTGTTAATTCCTATTTTATATTTATAAACCTAATCTATTTATACTTAAACGGTAAAACAATAAATAAAATCAGGATTTCATGTGGTGATGCGCATGCTTTCAATTAAAAGCTGTTGTTTTGGTCACGTTTGAAGTTGCCCCTCCCCCACTTTGTTCTTATTAAACAAAAAAAATAAATAAAATGGGTTGGGGGTAACTTCACTCAGATATTTTCTCATGAAATCTCTTCTGATTATTTCCCCTTTTTAATAGATTTCAGTGCATCATGTATTTAACTTTCAAATTCGAGATTTCTTTGCAACCTTCATACGCTTCCGTTGTTCTTCGTATTTCCTGTTCTCTACCCAGCTAACACAAAACGTTCAAATACGTTCGAAGAACGTTGGAAACGTTCTTAGAACGTCCCCAACCGTTTCTAACGTTCTACGAATGTTTCTTGAACGTTTTGTGTTAGCTGGGTAGGTCTCGAGATCTGGAGAAACCACTCACACAATCTCCTCTTTTTCAATATTTCTTTAGTGAATGATATAGTTATCTTTATTTTTAAAAAAAAAAAGTTTGTTTACGACAAACAAGCTGTTTTTTTTTCTGTTAAGAATTTAACGACGCGCCCATAGCGGTTACAAATGTATCATTGCGAAATAGCAAACGATTCTTTTTAGAATGAATTTTTAAAGCACTAAAAAATTATGTTCATGGAAACAAAAGAAAAGTTGAAGATAAATGTTTTTCCCACACTAACACTTTTGATTATGTCTCTTTTTTTTTATCACTGCCTCAAGCCCAGGACGGAAGGACTGGCAGGTGCTGATTGTATAGTCCCTTGACATTAAGTTGACTTTAGTGACTTGATACTTAAGTGGGTCTTTTTGCAAACCTTAACTACGCTCCACACACTGTAGTCAAGGGGATTCAGGTCAGGGCTGGATGGTGGCCAAGTGTTTAGGCCAGAAATTAACCATATTGTCCTGAAGATATTGTTGGGTTTTTCTGTATCCATGACAGGGTGAATTGTCCTGTTGAAAGATGTAAGTGCCTTCTGGGAATGTCTTCTTCAGTAAGCTGATATACACATAAGAGGTAACTTTTAGTTTCTCTTTGATCTAGACATTTCTCTCAATTAGAAACGATGATTCCTAGCATCATGACGAACTGAGGGTGCTTGACATGATACAAGCTTCTTTGATCGCTTCAATCTCAAAGTTTTTAGTCTTTCTGTCAAACGTTGACATGTAGGTTAGGCCACACTGACTTTTCCAAATGTTTTTAGAATTTTTCTGACTGTCCTCTCATCAACATTGAACAGTTTTGCTGTCAACATTGAACATTTTTTACTTTGTATACTGTAATTTTAGACACTCCAGAAATACAAATCACTTCATTTGCAGGAAAATCCGCGTGAATCAAATTTAAAACTTCAGTTTTTTTTGGCTTCCATTGTAAAACTTTAAAATATTTTTTATTCACCATTTTATTCAAAGACATTGAACATTAACCAACGAAAACAAATTTCGGAAGTTTTTATTTACATCACGAAACCTAACCGAAAATTACTCAGAGTATCGCTGACGCACCCTATAATTACGTTCAATCCTACTTTTCCACAACTTCATGAAAAAGTCATTTAAACCAAATTAAATATGTATTGGCATCACGAGATATATATTATGGTAGAAGGTGAAAAATAAGATTAGTTTTGTTAGTTGCTTTAAAGACCTCTCCCGGGAATGCAGTAACGTTTCGCAAAATTTAGAACAAGAAAGTGTATGGCTAGATGTTATGAAGCGCAGTTTAAAATGGCTTAATATTACACATGCCAATATTACGGTGCGAAATCTGTTGTAAAAACAATGCTGAAGTACCAAATGCAAAAACCTTATCCCTATTTCTTAATCAGCTCTTATTTTCGTCCTGTAAAATGTGCCAATTTTGTTGTCATTGGAATATCTATAAGGTTATAATAAACATACAGAATCTATGTTCTTTATTGCATTACTGGTATTAAGCTTTCTTGTTTTCTAAAATGATTGAGACTTTCAATGAGTATTGGTTTATGAAGCTACCAAAATTAAATTTGTTTTAAATAAATGGTTCAGGTAATAAAATAATCTGGGGTCGGTCAACCGATGGAATAGTTAATAAAGATTCTTTGGTAGACTAT
Source organism: Hydra viridissima (assembly GCF_058129835.1). Taxonomy (NCBI): domain Eukaryota; kingdom Metazoa; phylum Cnidaria; class Hydrozoa; order Anthoathecata; family Hydridae; genus Hydra; species Hydra viridissima. The sequence goes on from NW_028324300.1 coordinate 30,236,151, forward strand.
TGTTTTTTTTCCCCCGGTTACTGTTTTAATTTTTTAAAATGGGATATCTAATTTTTCCCATATTAGGTTTACTGATTCAAATCTAAATTATTCAAAATCAGTCTCATAACTAAAGTTGGTAAGAAAATAAGCTTTAGGAAAGTTAACTTAACGTTTAAAATGTAATGTTTTCTTATAAATATTTTATAGAAATTAATAATCATTTTTTTAGAGAATTTTCAGAATCATTAACGTATCAAAACATGCTCTAAAGTATCAAAACATGCTCTAAATGAACTTTTATTTTTATCTATTTTTTTTTCATATTAAACAATTTCCTCTCAATTTTCTACGAAAATTTAATAATAAACTAAAAGCTGTTTTTACACTATTGTTCATGACACACATTAACATTGGTACATAGTGAACTTTTTTTTTAAAAAAAAAAACATAAACACAAACAAAAGACACAAAAAGATGACAAAGTTTATTACCAATAAAAATAAACTTAATGCAAGTAGTTTTTTTTTCGTCAATTTGTCCACGTGTCTTAACATAGTAAAAGAAAAATTAATGCAAGTAGTTTTTTTTTCGTCGATTTGTCCACGTGTCTTGATATGGTAAAGTTTCATTTTTATGAAAAAAAAAAAACTTTGAAGCCCAAACCTGTAAGCTTCGTGACTTCCGAAAAGCATATGACAAAAAGCAATTCTGGATGCATCGTATATGCTCGGATTTGAGCAAGACAAAGTTCTGATTTAAGTTCTAGACAATTATTGTCAAGGTTTACTGTCCCAAGTGGTTTACTGTCCCAAGTGGTTTGTTCACAAAAATTTCTGTTTACTACAAAGATACTCCATAATTTCTCTATAAAATAAAAAGTTTGATAGAAATATACAAATATTTTTATATTGATAGAATATACAAAAAATTTTATTTCAAAATCTTAGGAAAAATCTTAGTGCTTTTAAGCAGTGAGCAAAGACAGTGTTGGGTAGAAGGACGGTGTCTCCTGAGAAGATTGGTTTAGAAAAAAGATTCCCACCCAAACAAAAAATCTAAAACTTCTAATAAAAATATCTTTTCAGCAACTTTTACCTGTCAAAAGGAAAAGGAGAAAGCAAAATGAAGGGGAAAGTTTTTTGTAACTCAAGCAAACACTTTTTTGCCGCTTGTATTTTTTATCTGTATAAAAGTTTATAAAAGTTGAAAAAGTTATGAACCTTAATGCGTATCAAATATCGGAAATTGTAATAAAATCTGAAAGACTCTAAGACCATCACCAAAGTTTACCCTTATCACAATCGGTTTGAAATTTTCAGCTGATATGTGAGACAGTTTGATCTGAGTAAAAAAGAAAAAAACTTGGTATTGTCTAACTATAACTATTTCCAATCATGTTCTTGTAAAAATTGTCTGAGCAACTTTCTATTTGAAACTCCCTAAACCAAGTTTCATATAAAAACTTAAGAATCATAAATTATTAGATCGATAACAATCAGTAAAATTACAGAATAAGGTCCAATTGATTTTTTGTTTCGGCACTTAAGACCACTTTACGTGTGAATGATGAAAGCGATTTCTCAAGATATTTTATTTTTTTGCACTACCAACTCGGAACAAACATTTGATGACGTATAAGCCAAATTGTTTTAATTAAGGTTAAAATATAACATCGGAAAATGGTTTCAAATTAATTATGTGCTGATTTATATTTAGATTAAAAAAATTAAAATTCCATATTTTCATATAAAAAGATTAAAAATAGAGAAAATATATGCGTGAAAGAAAAGATAGTAATCTAAAATGCTGTATATATATATTTTTTCATGTATATATTGATCATATATTTTACAAATTCAGCGTGTAGTTAATTTGTAGCTTCAAGCAGTCCATAAAGAACAGTTCTTAACCATGACTGCTTTAGCTTGTTAGTTTTTGATTATTTTGTTAAATTTTGCTTGTTAAATTATGTTATGGAGACTAAACTAAAACTTTTTTGATGAGAGGCAAAATTTGTAAAACAGTAACAATGAAAATGAAACAATTTTCATATTGATGGTGTTTAAGCTGTAGAACAAAACAATTGTAATTAAAGTTTTCATAATCATTAACGCTATGACATCATTCTTCGCCATAATAATGATATTCTAAATTTATCATATATAAAATAAAAATGGATACAATTACAAACATTTTCTGAGTTGAGTGTGTTATAATAAATCCTCCTATATAAATAAATTATGTACTTAAAACTTATATTACTTCATAACAATTGAATTATATGAATGAATATAATTTATACCCTTATCTACAGTTTAGTTATGAAGATCATCAGTGTTTTGATAATGATGCTAAAGTCATAATGGTGGTGGCAGTGTTTATGATGAGAATAATAATGTTTTGTAGCCATGCTATACTTATTTTTAAAAACAGTAGCATTTCTTAAGGCTTTAAAATGGTAATATTTTAAAAGTTAAATAAAATTGTTAAAAATGGTGCTTTTCCATTATTATAGGGCTTGTATTTTTTAGAAAAAGATCAGTAGTTAATTGTACTGTTTTTCCCATGTCAGAAGTGGCAAAAGACAGATTGGTAGTTCTCGGAACAAGATTTGCAACTTATGAGCATGAAAATGCTCTAAAGGAAAGTCTTAATAATCAGCTATCAGCAAATTCAGCTGTCATACAACAACCTAATCCAAATACTTCTTCGGCAGATAAGGCATCATTTTGGAAAAAAAATTCTAGCAAAGTTCCAGGAAGGTTAGTCATGCCTTACACTTTATTAACCTTAGCTTGTTACATTTACTTGAATTAAGTATTACTGACATTGTTAACAAATTTTCATCTATTTAAATGAATTTGATGATACCTTTAAAATTCAGTACTTGCAATAAATTATACAAAGAACATTTGATAAGCTAAACTCAATAAACGGTCTCTTTTTTCTGTAAGAGCAAATGTGGTTGCATAAAAGATAATAAATTTCATAAGTCATCTTTTAAGAAGTAGTAATCACTGTAACATATAACTACTGTTTTTGTTCTTTTTGAATGATTTTTATGTGTTTCATTTTTCCTTTTTTTTTTTTTTTTTTTTCTTCTGATAAACTAAAATTTTAAAATGTCACAAAAAAAGTTTTATTATATAGCTTTTTTATTTTAAAGTTTAATGTGAAATTTTCTGTTTATTTTCTTAGACCTGTTTATGGTGCTCAACATCCACCTTTGCAAGCTGTTGAGTAAGTTACAATATTTACAATAGTTATGATTGAGTTAAAGACCTGTTGATGCTTAAACAATACATTATTAAACTTGCTGGACTTTAAAAATGATATTTAATTTGCTTTAGTTAAAAAGTTAAATTAAAAAAATTTTTTGCATAATATTTAACATAAAGTAGAGAAAAAATATTCTTCAGTTTTTATGGAAGCATCATTTTAAAAGCAATAATTTTTTATTTTCTGATATTTGCATTTTTCATAATATACTCATCAGGTTTATGCACACCTCTATGCAAATTTTTTTTTCAGAAATTATTTTTTTGAATTCTTATTATCAGATTTGAACTTATCAAGTATTTCTGCTACTATTACACAATTGTTTTTAAAAGTCATTTGAAACCACTATATTCCACTATCACTATTTCCATAGACACTTCATCTAATATTATCTTTTATGATTATACTTGTAAGTTGATTGATTTCATAGTTTTGTTTACTTTTATAACATTTTTACCATTTTATTTTTGTTTTTTTAATACAAATATTTGTTGAAATGATTGATAGCAGTCAAGTTGTTAAGTTTTGTTTAGTTTAATGTAAACTTAAGATTTATTAGGCTTGCAAATGAGCTAATACATTGAGTTTCTGTTTGATAATTACTTTAAATATTTACCAAAGCTATTATGAAGAAAAGAGCCATTTTGTAAATATTTGTTTTTAGATAAGAGATTTTTTATTGGCGCTCTTTTTTTTTTTTATAGTTTTGTTTGTGTTTTTTTTTTGTAAAGAAATACTATACACTTTTAGTGCTCATCTTGCTACATATATCAAAGGTAGTCGAATGAAATATAAAAATGGGAAATCGTTCCAAGAGTTTGAAGGTTCTACTTTGGATGCATGGGATGAAGGAGATGATGACTCACATTTGAGCAGTTCTCTAACAAAGCAGTCTCATACAGGCATTGCTAGTTATGAAAAAAATCAGAATGAAGAAATCTGTAGACCAGCTCTTGAGAGGGTATACTCTGATGACTCACAAGATCGTCAACCACAAGCAAGTGGTATACAAGAGGAAGCACGAATTTCAATTGCAACAAGTTTAAAGCAAGCTATGAAATTGAAAATTTCTGAAAAATTAGGTATATTGATTTTTTACTAAAAAAATGTTGTCAAACAAATATTTTAAATTTTATTTTAATCAATATTTTTCATTTAAATCAAAAATGTTTTTCAAGTCAAAATTTTTGTGTTTTTCAATGTTAGCAAAGGTTCAAAGTAAAAATTTGTCTCCTGAACATGAACCTACAAACAGCTATTCAATTCCTCCACTACCTCCTTCTCCTATTCACCAAAGTTGTGCTGACATGAAAGATCAGGAGAACTCACGTTTAGAAAAGTTTGGCAAAATTCTTGCTGGTCCAACAACAGATCTTGGTGAAATTTCTATATATTTAAAAAAATCTTTCTCCAAAAAATACTATGTCATTTTAAAATCAGGAAAATTAAAGTTTATTTTCATTATTAAATTTGTTTGTAATGATAGTTGTTATAAATTTTTTTTTCAGACCAGTTGCGTAAGTTGAGTTGGAATGGAATTCCTGGAGTTGTTCGTGGAAATACTTGGAGATTATTATCGGTATTTATGAATTTACTATTGAAACACAAAACTGCTTTAATTTAACACCTTGTAATTTTAGCATAATTGTTATGTTTTTTATTAATTTCTATGTAAATCAAGCTCCTGAAAAACTGCTATATGAATCAAGTTAATTTCCAGGAAAATCGCTATATAAATCAAGTTAAGTTCCAGGAAAATTGCTGTAAGAATCAATTTATGTTCCAGGAAAATTTTTCCTATATAAATTTACAAAAAAATTAGTTTTGTAAAGCCAGGTACAAGAAATCACCAGGTGCAAAAAATTACAGCTTAAAGATACAGTTTGAGGGTAGTTATTTATTGATAAAGAAGCAATACTAACATCCATTATAGTAACAATGCTAAGCTAAACGAATATTTTCACAAGTAGTTATCATTTCTTTGATTGGTTTATCTGTTGACCAGTAAAAATAGAGATTCAAATTTAGATAAATTTATGCACCATCAAAGCTCATCTTCGAAAGTTCCAAGTCCACTGTTTGTTAGGTCCTATTTTCAAATTTCTAAATAAGAAGTGTTCCAACAACAACATAAGGATACATTTATGGAATTTTTTGGTGTGTGGTAAGATATGAACAAATAAGTGTTTTTCCTTTTTTTGTGGTATTAAATTAGATTTTTTAGTTTAATCTCTGAAAGATTTCTTTTGTCTTTTTTATCTGTTAAGTTATCACAAACCATTTAGAAAAATCATTTTGTGGTTTAATTTAGCAGATAAATAAATTTTTGAAATAAATGTACCTACATCAACATTTTTTTAGTTTGAGCAGTTTAGGGGAAATTAAAGCTCCTAAGGGTATAAAGATATCCTAAATATTTTTATTGGAGTTCTACCCTCAAAATATAATAAGGCATCAATTCTATAAACACTTACAGGATATTTGTAAATACACACTGTATTTTACAGTGCTGTATTTAAAAATATCTAAATATTCAATTCTATAAAATCTAGATGCTCTCTGTAATTATAGAACGCAGACCAATTTTTTGTACTTTGTGCAGCTGATGAAAAAAAACTATTTAGATAAATTTTTAATGTAGTAACTTGCTGTTATAAACTGATACAATCAAATGTAAAAAATTATAAACAGCAGTTAACAAAGCCATCTGCTAGCATCAAATTAAAAATTCTTAATTTATTTTAATGAATTGATTTTCTAATGAAGCATAAAACTAGAAGTGCAACTGAAATTATTGATTATAAAAGTTTGCTAAAATTTTTTATTCATATTTTAATACTAAATTCAAAAGGGAGTAAAAGTGGAAATGTTAAACTACAGCAGAATTGGGTAATATGGAACTTATCCTGACATTTAATCCTGTGGGGCCCCTGAATGCCATCACATAAAATTTTATGAGCATTTAGCAAATAATACGAACTGAAGTTTATATCATTTTAAATTAAATTCTGCTTTTTGTAGTACACTAAAAAGTTATCATGAAATATTCTTTTAATATGAAAGAAAATAATTTATAATAATATAAATGGCACTGATATTATTTCCTCAGGTAAAAAAAAAGTAATAAAATAAATTTTTTTCTTCAATTTTCAATATTATTTACTTCCTTTGTAATAGATTATGAGTTGCACTTTTAATCATAAGTTTTAAGTTTTTTTATGTTGGGCTTTTATATAGTAAAGTATGCTTAAAAACAATTCCAAAAAATTTTTTTTATCCTCTGCTGAAATCTTGATTTATATACGCAGGTATATATGTAGCAACAAAATATGTAGCAACTAATCTTGATGGAAATGAACAGTCTCTAAATTTTGTTCTTTTTATTTAGGGCTACCTTCCCCCAAATATTGATCGTAGGCAGGAAACACTGAAACGCAAACAAAGCGAGTACCACAATTTTGTCCTGCAATATTATCCTACTCGTCATGATCAATTACATGAAGAAACATACCGACAAGTAGATATGTCTATAGATTTTGTTTGTATTATGTTTTGAAGCTAGATATTAGATGTACATTTTTAATTAATCTTGCTTCTGAATAGTATACCAAAGTGTCAGAGTTTGTAAGGTTAGATATTTTCTTACATCTGTTCTCCTCTTTTGAATCATTGTTATCTTCATGCTCCAAATTATTTGCACCATTTATTTCAAATTTATGTTCAAGTCATTCGTTAATATATTATTTGCAAGAAAACTTACAAAAGATGTGATCTGTTTATTCCAAGAAAAACTATTTTTTCATTATCTTCTTTTTACATACAGTATGTGAAAAAAATAATCATACATTTTTAAAAAATCTCATCTTTCATGTTTATGACCAAAATATTTGTACTAATCACATAAAATTTTAACAAAAGTTTATCTTAATATACACTAGAATATTAATATCAAAGTATCAGTAGTAGAAAAAAATCTTTTTTTTTTGTATGGAAATTAAGAAATTTAAAAGCAAAGCTGCAGCATAAAAAATAATCGTAGAGTTCAAAATAATCTCAAATTGACCAAATATCATGAAAATTAGTATCAAGATTTCATGACCTCATCTATATGATTTGTCATTGAGTTGACCAAGTTTTGGGTCTCTTCTGTTGTTATTTTATCCCATGTGCTTAATTAAGCTTCTCTTAAGTTGTCTTTGCATCTAAATGCTGGGTCACCAATTTTTATGTCCAAAATATACCACAAATGTTCTATCAGATTCAAATCCAGACTTTGAGATGGCTATTCCAAAAAATTGAGGTTATTTGTATCAAATTATACCTTCATTTTCTTAGCAGTATGTTCCAGATCATTATCCTGTTGGAAAATGAAATCATTTTCCATTCTCAATTTTTTAGTTGATGGTCACAAGTTTCGTTTGAGAATTTCACAATACATTGAAGCATCGATTTTGCTTCTCTTTCTTTTTTTTTTTTTTTTTTTTTTTGCCCCACTTTCTGGATACTAGCAACAGTTTGATCATGATTCTTAACGAATAGATCATGTTTCTTAACGGTTAAGGTTACTGTGATTTTCCAGTTTCTTCTTGGATCTGACAGTATGATTTTCTTTGATTTTTTAAATCAACTATGAGCTTCATTGATGGAAAGACAAATCTTGTTTTGTTGATGCCATTTTGTTTAAAAAAATTTTTATTTTATTTTTAAGATAAAAGTGTGTTTGTTAATTATTTCCATTATTACTTATCAGTTTGATCATTTAATTTTCATGATTTATGCAAAAACAATAACCTATTTTTTTAGTGAATGATGCTTTTTTTGCAGTCAGTTTTATGCATCATTTGATCTATTTTTTAAAATTTGATAGGTTTGACAAGCAATTTGTTTATCAATACACAAATAAATTCTTAAAACAATATTTGATATCAAGAAAAAAAAATTGTTTGACATACAAATCATTTTTTTAATGCGATTTATGTTTGTTTGTTTTTTTTAAGTGTATGATTTTTTATTTGCATACTGTATTTCTGGTAATGATTTATTTCTTAGATTCACATTGATATACCAAGAACAAACCCCCTAATACCTATATTCCAGCAGAAAGTTGTACAAGAGGTATTTACATAATTCCGATTTTTTTCTTCCTTTTTTCTATTGTCTATTACACTAAAATTTCTCTTACCTCCTATTCCCAATATAATCTTGTTAAACTACAAGCAACAATAAAACAATTACTAATGATTACTAACAATTGCTAATTATCACTAACAGTTGCTAATGATTACTTAAAGAAATGTTATTAGAAATGTATTTGGGTGTAACTAATAAAAAATGTATAGTCTGTATAAATATTGAGTTTACTCATATTTATCAACATAATTTGAACTCAGTATATATTACATATTAATATATACACTTTGAAATTAAAATGTAATATATACATGAAGCTGTCTAATTTTGTGTACCAATTAAGTCCTATGATGACATATCTATTTCAACATGGGCAGCTTGAATGCCATCATAAGAAAAAGTCACCAATTTTATTAAAACCAGCTGTGTGTACCTAAATATGACATTAAAATAAGTATTCTAATAGAAGTACAATTCAAGGAAATAAAATGCATAAAAATATCATTTGTGTATAATGATTGTTAAAATCATGATCTTGATTATATACGGCATTAAAATTACTACACATGCTAAAATTTACATTTGTTGATTAAAAAAAGAATATTTTTAAAGGTGTTGTTTTTTTAATCAATAAACTAAACTTTGCTGAAGGTAAATATTTTCACCAGAAATAATGAAATAACAATATACACATTTATTATTTATTATTGTTATTATTATTGTTATTATTATTATTTTATATTATATTATTATTATTTATGATTATTGTTGTTATTGTTGTTATTGTTGTCATTGTTGTTATTATTATTGTTGTTATTGTTGTTATTATTATTGTTGTTGTTATTATTATCATTATTATTATCATTATTATTATTATTATCATTATTATTATTGTTATTATTATTATTATTGTTATTATTATTATTATTATTATTATTATTATTATTATTATTATTATTATTATTATTATTATTATTATTATTATTATTATTATTACTATTATTATTATTATTATTAATTATGCATCTGAGGTGTTTAAGTTAAATCTTTTTTGTTTTGCATTAAGCTTTTTGAACGTATCTTGTTTATTTGGGCAATTCGTCATCCTGCTAGTGGTTATGTACAAGGAATAAATGATCTTGTTGTTCCATTTTTTATGGTATTTCTTGCAGAACATATTGGTAAATCCAAGCTATTGAAAGTTTATTACTGTTTTTGTTTGTTTGTTGTAACAACCATAAAATTTTCATTTTTGTTAACTTTATATTTTCTTATCTCCTTATATTTCTGTAGACAAAGAAGTGGAAACATACAACATTAATAATGTAAGCAAAGAAATTTTGGACATGGTGGAAGCTGATACATTTTGGTGTTTTTCAAAGTTGCTTGATGGAATACAGGTTTGAAAAAAAAAGGGGGGGCTGAAATTTGGTTCAATGTTGTAAAAGAAATTTCTTTGTGTGTGTGTTTGCTATAGTACTAAGTATTTAATTTGATTTTATTTTCTAGTTTAGTTAGTGACAACATGGTTAATCTTGCTTTATTTTTAAAAAAATTTTTACTAATTTTTTTGCTGGGATAGTTATGAAATTTTGTAGTCATGATTTTTATTACTTGAAGTAACATAATTTGTATTACTTGAAGTAAAATGATTGTGCTATTTGAAGTAACATATAAAAGCATAAAAACAGTTAATTTTTTTTTAGGACAACTATACGTTTGCACAACCTGGAATACAAATGAAAGTGAATGCCTTAAAGAATCTTGTTAGTAGGATAGACGGTAGCTTATTATTATTTAAAAATATTTAATAACCTTAAAAAAAAGTTAATTTTTTTAAGTGGAGGAAATGAAGTACTTTTTATACAACTTAATTTCAAAAGGCTGATCATTTATTGACAACCAGTTCACTAATACACAAAATACATGGTGGTTTAAATCTTTTATAAGGTTTCAGTTACATTCTGTTTAACATAACCATAGCAACATCAGTGTTTTTTTTTTAGAATTGAAGTCTCAGTTTTTCTTGTAGTTTGACACATTCTTATTTGTTTGAAAATTTTTTATTTTGAAACATGTTTAAAGCAATTTCCCCAGATAAAAATGTCCTCCTTTTTGGTAAAATTTTAGAAGAAAGATATTTTTGAAAACCTAGTCTTCCTGAGTATTTTGTTTTTTCAACAATCTTTTTCATTCTAATCATATTTATTATAAATATGTTTACAAATGTATAAATTAGATTTTCACGAACATACTATACATTCAATTGATTTCTATGTCGTGCAAATTGTCTTCCATATCTTCTCTTGGTTTTGTTATTTTGATTTTGATGGCAATAAAATGATTATGCAGTAAAATGATTATGTGAGTTATTTTGGGTTTGAGTTATTTTTTCATAAAACACAAGTTTCACTGCAAAAAACTTATAATAAATTTCAGCTGTCATGCAGGTTTGTATCTCTTTTTGGTTTTTGATTTAAACTAACAATTGCTTCAGAAATCTTTTTATTACAACTACCTTGTTTTTCATGGCTTTTAGCCACCTATTGAATGAAAACTCTTTAACTAATAGCTTTAGTAGAGGTGGGAGTCTTAAGAAGGTCATTACTAGCAGACATCTCATCAATATTTATGCTAAACATTTATTCAATTTAATGATTTTTTTTTTTTTACCAATTAACTTAACTATACATGGAATATTATTGAATTGGTATTAATGAGTACATTTTTTAAAATTTTTGTTTTTGTTGACCCAGTCTTTGATGATTTTATTATAAATTAAATGGACAGCTTGAATGTAGCAGGAGGCGGTGTAATCGTAAAAAAGAAAAAAAAAAAGTGAAAGTTAAAATCAACCACCATCTTGAATATTTTCACATGCTTTTTTTTTTTTTTTTGCATCTTCTACAGGTAATCATCGCAAAACACTCCATAATACCCAAACTTTAAGTGCTTTGAAAACACAGAGTTGAAAAAAAAATGTCATAAAATAATTTTCAAATACTCGACATTGAATAAATACAAAAGAAAGAAAGAAATTGATCAAATAAAATTTAAAAAAATAAAAAAGCAATACTAATATTATATATATATATATACAAACGAAAATGAAAAGCCTGAAGACAAAAAAAAAATGGGGGTTACGTTGTTATTGAAAATACTTAATCACAAATGTATTTGTGAAACTCGCATTAAAAACACCCTGCTAGGTGTTTTGCTTTAAATTGAGAGTTTTGCGATGTCTATCTGCGGGTGTTTTTTTGCCAATACTGTAATAAAGCATTAGTATATTGGTAGCTGATTTATTCAAGTTTGACGTACAATTGTTTAAAAAAAGAAAAACATCTCTAGTTTGTAGAAGTCTATAAAAAAATTTAAAAAAAGTTTCTGGACAGATGTACAATTCTTTAGAGGTATTTAAAACAATACATATTTTTCAGAACCGCTCAACCAACATATATCTGATCACAATATTGATTATTTGCAATTTACTTTCCGTTGGATGAACAATTTGCTGATGAGAGAATTGCCTCTTAAAGCTTCCATTCGCTTGTGGGATACTTATTGGGTGAGAGCGCTTTGTTTTTATTGTTAATATCACGCAATAATGTTTTTTTAAAAATGATTTTTTTTTTTTTGGGCATTATTTTTGTCATTGCATTAGGCGGAAAAAGATGGGTTTGCGATGTTCCATTTGTATGTGTGCGCCGCATTGTTAAAAAGATTTTCTAACGAAATTAAAAGTAAAAATGAATTTCAGGTATGTTCATTATGGTTATTTAGAACCATCTGAAATTATGCCATTTATGGGATTCATAGTTAATCTTAAATAACAATTTATTTTTTCAAGTTCGTAAATTTATGTGACACATTTAATCTTAAGGTGGAATTATATGAGAAACGTCTTTTGTTTTTCGTATCTAACGTTGTATTTTCAGGGTGTAATGATACTACTTCAAAATTTGCCTTGCAAAGATTGGAATGACGATGATATTTCCTGTCTAGTTGCGGAAGCTTTCAGACTTCAGTTTATGTTCGCAGACGCACCTAAACATCTTGGTAAAAAGTAAAACTTGAATACTTTACTATTCCGAGTTTATTTCCTACCTGCAATTTTATCAGCAAAATTCGTTCTTTTTAAACGCGTGACGTATCGTAGTTTTTCGACGCTCTAAAATGTTATGATGTCATATCAAACTTGACAGTCTTCACGTACGGCTACTAGAAAGTAATTTTTATATGGTTAGTGAACATAAAACTTCGTTTATACATTTTTGAGTCCTCTTTTTGCTGTGCTTTAGAAAACTTTAAAAGTTTGGAAATTCGCAATTTTTTATAGAAAAGTTTTGAGATTTGCGGATAGGCTACCGGTATTGTAAATATGTATTGTCTGAATGTTAAATTATTTTTCAAGAGTTTTTAAACGTTCTTCAAATTTTCCATGACTAAACTACCTGCATCAATCAATCAATCAATCAATATATATTTCGTGTTAAGGATGTTACAAAAAACACAGGTCATTGCAAATAGTAATTCACTAATAAAACGCAATGACTAAATAATATAAAGAAAAGATAAGAGAAAAACATAAGAAATAAACTAGTCACATAGTAAAAATAGAACTTTACAAAAATTTATAAGTAACACTTATAAAACAGACTTTTAAAAGAATTAAAATATAGGTCAAATAGTTATTATAATGTATTCACATATACATACATATATACGCATATACACAAATAAGAAATTATAAAATGTACATAAACATAAAGAAAAAAGTTATAGAGGTTAAGAATAAAGTTAAGCGTAACTTTTTAGATAAAAATGATGGAGTGACTTTAAGAACAGATTCTTGGATCTAAGGATAAAATCTGTTTTTAGGGTGTACGGAAGAGTGTTCCAAGAAAGGATAAACTGATATGTAATAGAATTTATTCCATGTTTAATTGTCTGTTTTTGTGGGATGGTTAAGTTGTTAAAAGTGACTGATCTTAGGTTATGCCCACACGTTGTCCTACTGTTAAAGTAGTTACGAAATATGGAAGGAAGGAGACCGTGTTGTTGATCCCAGACAAATGAACAATTTAGAAACTGGATTAAATCATAGAAGCGAAGAACTTTGGATGTCAGTAGGGAAGTCTCTTGGACAGAAATGAATTATTCGTATTGCTCTATTTTGAAGCGAAACAATTTTAGACAGACGGACGGTTTTAGATTGTCCCCAAACTTGGCATGCATATTGTAAATGTGAACCAAAAATTGAGTGATATATAGATAGTAATGTTTCAAAATTAACATAGTGTCGAATTTTTGCTAACATGCCGTTGGCACGGTTTAATTTGAGAGTAAGGTTATTTATATGTGTTTTAAATGAACGTTTCTCATCTATCACAACACCAAGATTAGTTATGTAACTAGACAAAGGCAGCTTTTGGCCACTTATTCTAAAGTTCAAGTATTTTGGAAGATTCTTGTTAGTTTTTTTAGAAAAGTTAGTATACTGCGTCTTAAATATTACTAAATATTAAATATTACTTAAATATTACAGGTTTTCCACGACTGTAAATAACCTTTGCCCAGAAAATTAAATGGAAAAAATACAACCTAAATCTTTTTGAATTAGAACAATAGGTTTTCTAATAAATTTTTAAGATTTTGCTTCCACTCTCAAAGTTTTGAATAAAAAGAAAATCTTTTATTAAAAAAAAAAAAAAAAATCGAAATAAAAACAGAATTTATTTTGCCGATTCAGAGAAAATTTTAGATTAAAAGACATCAAAATGTCTTTTAATGCATTCCTCTTTATGACAAGATTTTTCTCTGCGTTTTCCACAACCGCATGTACGTACACCCTATTGTATGTATAACATTTTTGGAACTTTTTTTTCTTTTCTCAAATGATTTCCTATATCATAAATAGGTGAAAACTTATATAGAAAGATTGAAAAATACCTAAATTCGTCTAAAGTCCTTTAAAAATGGTCACTCCGATTTTAAAAAAAAAAAAGAGAGAATCTCAGAATTTTTTAAAGCTACTAAAAGTATTAGTAAAGCGTTATAAAGCTTTCTGAAACTTTCTAATGAAATACCAGCAGACACTTAGAAGAGTGTGCCTTAAAAAGAATCAAACTATTCCAAAAAGAATTAAACTCCAAATACAAACTACTAGATGGTATCAGTTTCTTGGAATAAAATTCGAAGAAAGAAAGACACGAATAATGAAGTATCTAAGAATGTTAAAAATTATAGAACAATATGAATCTTCAATATTGACAAGGTTTATGAATTTTCCAGAAGGGTTAAGATTTATGAATTTGTAAGGAGAGGAAAATAGGATCCCTAAAATGAAATATTTGATGTAAATATTTGAAGTTAATGACTAATGGCTATCCACTGAATACAAACAAAATAATATACTTAGCTTTCCACTTGTAGATAGTAAAGATCTTCAAGTGGAAAGCGAAGGAAAAGTGTGAGAAGCAAAAAAGATGTGAAGTACTGAACAAATTAAGTTAAGAAAACAATTCACCCTCCAAAAAACGGCGAAAATTTAGATGAGAATGCTTGTCTACCAACCCGAAGATACAACAAGAGTAAAGTTGCAACCAACTTAATGACATCTACAAAAGCATCAATAAACAAGTCTGTTAAAATATGCAAACAAAAAAAAAACAATGAAATTGATATTTCAAGCTCCAAGTCAAGTAGCAATTTATAAGTCAATATTCAAAGAGACTGTTGGTGATAGATGAAGTACTTTGTGCAACACAACGTCTCAATAAATTGAATATCCGTTAGTCTCAAATGATGAAAAACTTGAGGAATGGAATTCACAGTTTGTAAATGAAACTAAAGAAATCTTTGATAAATTAGCCTGGTAAGTGACAAATAAATTAGCCTGGTCTTTTGTCATCTAACATGGGTATTAAATGATACAAAAATGTTTTTGAGGAAATTTCTTTTTCCAACGATTTGTCTCCAGAAAATCAATACAAAACTCTCTAAGAAACACTGTCCACCATATTATGAACCATATAAAATTTATTCTTATCATTTTGAATTTTCTCCTTAAGTAATTCTTCTTAGGTAATTTCTTTCGTAAGATTTCATTATATATATATAGGTACGTGCGTATCTGCGATTTACGGCACCGATTTTAAAGATAAAATCTGTGTCCATTTTTTCACCGCGTGCTCGAGGTAGGTGTCGTAAGGATGGATTTTTCTCGTCTTTTTTTTAGAATTTTATATTGACTTAGATAATATTTTAAAAGTAGAGTGTTGTAAGTTTACTGCAATTTATTTTTTTTTTGCAGTTACTAACGTTTTTAGTGGTTTCATTGCTATTGAAAACTTCATTCCTGTTCTGGAAGTGAATTGACATTGAAGGGATGATAGGTTTTTTTTCTAACTTTTGAATCAATTTTATATATCTATTTTCTATGTACCTGCCAAATTTAATAAAGAAATAATGACACGCTCATATTCTATTTTTGCACGCAGTAAAGGTACCAAATATTCTTCTCTTGTAGAGGTTGGGGGGGGGGGGGGTTTCACGATTATGAGCATTTTGTATATTTGACTTTTTTTATTCATTAAAAAATTGTTTTTTTAGAAAAATGAAACTTTATTTAAAATATTGGTGATTTTTTTAAAGTATTCAAAACATGATTTACACACAAACACACACAAAAAAACCATAATCTGTTATTAGTTGAATAAAAATATAACCGAGGCAAAGTAATGCGCAAAAAGATAAACAATGAAGTTCTATTATAAAACCGAACGCTAATTTTTTAAGTTGGTTGCAGTTTTCTTCAGCATTCCTTATAATGAATTTTTGTCACTTAAATGGGCATAACTTTTAGTAGAATCATTAGTTTTTTATGAAATTTTCACCATCGTAATATTGATTTAAAGCTCTTTACAATGATGTAAAATAATAAAATAGCTGAATAGTTTAAAAATTTTGCACACATATCTAATATATATATATATATATATATATATATATATTAAATTTAATTTTCATGTGAATTCTTAAAACAAAAAATCCATTTTTATGAAAAAAACTTAAATTGCTAAACTTCAAAACATAATAAACTTTTTTTTATGAAACTAAAAAAATAGTAAAATCAATAACTAATGCCATAATTTTTAGGATCATTGAACATCTTTTCAGCATAAACTCGATGAGTTTATCAATTTTTTCTCATCGACGTTTTCGAAGGTCCTAGAGCAAGTTAAACTTAATGCCATAAATTTTCAATCGGATTAAGATCAAATGAGCTGACCACCTCATTACTTCAATTTGATTCTATTTAAACCAATGTTTAACAATATAGATGTGTGTTTCGGCTCTTTATCTTGTTGAAATAAGAAGAAGCATAAAGAAGGGGCATATTATTACTAACAGAAACCATCTTTTCCTCAAGAAATTCACGATAAACAAATCATCTCATAATGCCATTTATTGGATAATTCCAACTTCACTAAAACCAGAAAAACAACCTCAAACCATTGTACCTTTTCCACCGCCATGCTTGACCGTTCTACTTGTGTATTTATGATCCAAACGTTTACTTAAAGAGCAACGTACCTTTAAATTGTTATCTGGACCTTTCAAATTGTTCTTTGATTCATCGCTCCACAATACTCTTTTCCGATCATTAATATCCAGTGTTTATGAACATTTACAAATTCAGTTCTAGCTTTTCGATTCTTTGGAGAAGTTTGGGTTTTTCTCTGTTCTTGAGATCAGAAGTCCTGAAAGTTGTAACTGTCTGCGAGCTATAATTTTATTTATTCGCTTTGTTGAAAGGATTCTTTTTGACATGACGAATAATTTTTCTGCCAATAAACGATATGTTTTGAATGGTCTTCTAGGCTTATGCTTTGTTTCTAAAGGACTGCCTTCAATAAATCGCTTGATTGTTCGACATAAAATTTACTTATTAATGGAGTTCTTAGAGGCAACTTCTTTTTTTTTTTTTGACTTTTTTCTTATAATTTTTGATGTCCTTGAAAATTTAAATTATACTTGTTTCCTGCCATTATAAAAGACCTATATTTAAAAAATCGATTTTAAGGCAGAAATCTTTATGTCAATATCACTCTTGATAATGGCACAAACAACAGATCGCAAAAATGAAAAGGGTTAGAAAAGGGTTGTTAACAAAGTTACATACATAAATTAAATGTTTACTGGAGATGAATTTTAACTTCACGAAGTCTTTTTCTTTTTACTTCCTCTAGTTTTAACAGTTTTTTGGGATTCTTAGGACATTAGCCTGTTGGGCTAACGTTGTAAGGCTGGGTCGTTGAGTTGAAAGGGGGGGGGTCGGAACTTTGGGCCTCCTACCCCCACCCCTACTTACTATTTTCATAAAGGTTATAAAAGTTATAAACATCAAACAATTGCTAAAGTTAAAATATAGTTTTTTTTAACAAAAATAGTTTTCTTGACCACCAAATAAAAACTGTCGCCTCAATATTGAATTAAAATTTATTAATTCTGAAAACAACCAAGGCAGGCTGTTTTTTTTTAATAAGATTTTCTTTTCATATCATTATCAGTTGGACAAAATTTTGAATTAAGAGTATTTCAAAAACTTCAACACACAATTTGAAAAACTTCCGTAGATATCCTTTGCACAAGATTCACTGATTTAGATTTAAATTTCTCAATACCTTTGCAATGATACAATTTCAATGATTACAATTTCTCAATACCTTTGCAAAAATATAATTTCAATGATTCCCAATTAAATAGATTTTGTTTTTACAGATTAAAAATTAAAAAGTAGTATAATAAAAATATTTTCCATTGCAGTCATCGCCCGGTTAGCTCAGTCGGTAGAGCATCAGACTTTTAATCTGAGGGTCGCGGGTTCGAGTCCCTCATCGGGCGCAATTGATTTTGTTATACTAATTAATGTTAAAACGATGTCTTTATCGGAAAGCTAAATACATTTAAAAAATATAGCAACATAGTAATGTCATAACAAGAAGTTAAAAATATTAATGACAGAAAATTTAAAGGAGAAAATAATTGTTTATAGCAGCAGGGGCGGATCTAGCTTTTTTTTTTGAGGGGTGCTGAGCAAGTATGTACTGCGAAGATATGTTCATTACCCCCCCCCGCACGCTTTGCGAAGGGGGGGGGGGGTCATAAAAAAAGGTTTTTATAAAGTACGGGGGAGAGAGTCACCCAAAAGTGTACAAGTTTGTTTAAGAGGTGTTCAAGGCAACGAATACGTACGTAGTTTGACTATATTTTTCACCAACTTTTTAAATTTTCAACCTCTTTTTTAACAAAAGAAAAGGCTATATCCCTCTGGGTCTTTTACCTGTCTGCCCATCTTTTTATACCCTTTAAACTGCCCGTATTTTGATTAAATAATCAGAAAAGAAAGGTTACAATTCTTATAAACATATCTATTTTATTTCCATAATAGTATTTTGTATGCAAAATAATGCAGCAACTTAATTTTATTAGCAGTAATTGACTTTTATATCATTAACAATTCAATAACAGAGTTATAGCTAATAAAAATGATAATAAAAATAATTACTCTCGCCTGCCGAATAAACAGGGTTTAATTTCATGAACCCAAACATTGAATACACAATTATTTTTATGGCATAACATAAACTAGGAATGGCATAAGAATTGAACAATAAAACCGAGTTTTGAAATGTTAAAAGTAAACAAATTTCTTACCATAACTGTGCTAAATTTCTTTTTCTAAACTGTTAGCTTATGACTAATATAGTAAATTTCAAATCATGAAACTTTACTAAATTAAAATCATATTTCAACAGTAGGAAAACTAAAATAAACTAGTAGAATAGTTACAAAATGTAGAACTGATAAAAGAAACTTTTAATAAAAATCTAGTTTCAATGGAACTATCCAAATTTTGCTTCTAATATGATTTTTAAACAGAAACTTAGAAATATATAAAGTAACCATCTAGTTTAACTTCTAAAAACATCTGCGTCATGCACATTATATTGCAATTATAACACAATTGTATTACAACTCACTATTAAAAATAATTATTAATACTATGATATAATATATTTGTGTTTTCATCAGTTCTTTGAAATTTGGTAACATCAGTTTGAGAAAAAATAATTGGATGGTTTGAATAAAAATCTGCATTTGTATATAATTCGATACTGGTCAAATATCTAAAGTATTCTGACAAAGATTCGTTTCCAATTAATGATATAGAACAAGCATCAAATAAACAGTTTCCGTTTGGAGAAGTTCTAATAAAAAAACAAAAAATTAGCATGAGCGAGGTAACATAATTTAATGATGTTATGCCACAAAATAATTATTACACAATTTTAAGTCATAAAATAACTTACTGGTAAATCATTTACTAAATGTAATTTTGGTATTATTCAATCATAAAATAAGTTATAACATAATTGATTATTTTCTCCTTGAAATATGATATAAATATATTATACTTAAGCATGAACAAAATTTTACTAGAAAAATATATTTTTAAATTTTAAGCACCTAGGACAAAATTTTACACATCTTTCAGCTTAAAATAAAAATAAGTTTGTAGTAAAATGTTTAAGCAAAAAAAGTTATATATGATTTCTTTATTTGCTATTATTTTAACTATAATTCAACACACACACACACACACACACACACACACACACACACACACACACACACACACACACACACACACACACACACACATATTTCGTTTGTTTTTTTATTTTTAAATTAATATAATTATTTAAGAAACAAATTATTACCTCACTGGTTGAAAATCGCTTTCTGCTCGAAATCATTGAGATGGGAAACTGTATATTTGAAACTTTGCATATTTTATGTAATACACTTAGTTTAGATTTTTCATTAAGCAAAAATTTTTCTCTAATAGTATTATGAGCTTTGACAATAACATTAGATAAAAACGATACCTTTTTTTGATTGAACCCTATTTTCATCTAAAATACATTTTAAAATAATTTGAAGCGTTGAATCCGCCATGTTTAGAACACTTAACCTACGAGTTAACCAAAAGCTTAGTGAAAACCCTCTTTTCTGATTTATGCGTGATTGTCTTGCACCCTTCAGAGATCTTTCTGATTGGGTCAGCACCCCTCAGAACCAGTTTTGATTAGCTTAAGAAACCAAGCCAATCGAAAATAGCTTCTGAAGGGTGCAGGCCAATCAGAAAGCGACTATACTGGAGTTTCCTAGTCGAAACATAAATATATATAAAATACGCTAGCGCTAACACAACAACAAAGATAATTATTTTCGACATCCTTCACAAAAAATTAGATCGCAAATTTTGAGTTGAATAAAATATTTTAACAATTTAATTTTCATATATAACAAAATGCAACAAAATAGTAAACTTTGCTTGTTGAAAGTTGACGGGTGCTGGAGCACCCTTTGAACCCCTCTGGATCCGCCCCTGAGCAGTTTTACCTTGTGCTTACCGCAAACTTTTTCTGTTTTTAAAAATGGGATTAAAGTTCCATTAAGTAAAATAATAAATCTAAATAATGGTGTGGCCCACTATATTCACATTGAGGCAAATTCAAATTAAAGTTATGAAATCAGGGCATCAGCCGAAAACCCACGGCATGCTGAGCAATATACATATTGTATATTTCTCTTTAGAGAGAAGGTTTTATTAAATTTATTATGGTTTTTTAAATAAGTTTCTTCTAACAAAGTGAAACCTCAACTATAAAACTTTATTATAAAGTTTTATAAGCGAGGTTTCACTGTGTTATAAGGTGAACAATATTATCATTAATAAGAAGTAATTGTTGTAATGTGTGGCTTCAGTAAAGCTATTTGTATTAAAATATTTAAAATACAACCCTGTGTTTTGATGTATTTTGATGCATTTCATTAAATAAGCATTTATCAGACTGTCAATTTGTCATTTTTTTCATTTTTTTTTTCGCCTTTTTTGAAATGTCTTTTTTCTTTTTTTCTTTTTTTTTTTTTTTATTTTTTCAATTTTGAAAATTTAAAAAAAAAAAAAAAAAGACAACAAAAAAAGACTAATAAAAAAATGAAACTTAACAGCCAGATTTAGTGATAATTATACGATGGCATCCGCTAGCAAAGTCAGAAAACTTATATTGAACGCCTTTTCACTTAGTATTTCTTGCTGGAAGAAAATTGTTTTTTTGTTTTTTTAAATCTTTCATCTTTAGTGTGTCCTTTAAATCTTTCAAATAACTTCAAATTCAAAAAAAAAAAAAAAAAAAGACATAACAAAAATAACTTCTTTTTGTGGAAGGAAGTTATTTTTGTTATGGTTTTGTGGAAGCAAATAGGAAAGAGAAGATTGCCCATCGATGAGTTTAATCTGATTTTCTTTATATTCATTTAATGTATTCAGTTAAGAGTCGCTCTGTTATATGTGTGTGTGTGTGTGTGTGTGTGTGTGTGTGTGTGTGTGTGTGTGTGTGTGTGTGTGTGTGTGTGTGTGTGTATATATATATATATATATGTATATATTTATATATATATACAGTATTGGACAAAACATTTGCAACCAAATAATGCTAATTTAGTTTCTTTATATAAAAGTGCTGCATTTTTTCAATTTAGAGAAATAACTATGTAACTGTTTAGAGACAAAGTTCTTCAAGTTTTATTCATCACAAAGTTCATTATTTGTACACGAAAATTAATAAATTAATCAAAAGTATTAAAAAAAGTTGATTTCCTTCTGGACAAAACAAGTGCAACTCGACAAAATGTTGACCAAGCTGTATTTCGCTATCAATATTTCGTGGCGAATCCTTTGTTGTCGATTATGATCGACATTACATCTTCGAGGCATAGATTCGATCAGGTGATCAATGAAACTTTGTGGAATCGCTGCTTAGGCCTTTTGGATTTGTTCAAACAGTTGATCCTTATTACGAACACCTTCACGATTAATTCTGCGGCTGACGATCTCCCAAAGGTTCTCGATAGGGTTGAGATCCGGAGATTGAGGCGGCCAATCCATCACCGATAGGTGGTTGTCTTGAAACCACTGCTAGACTACTTTTGCAGTGTGTTTTGGATCGTTGTCTTGCTGAAAAACCCATTTTATTGCCATATTCCATTCAGCATGAGGTAACATAACATCTTTCAGGATATTTTTATACATGAAACGGTCCATTACTCCATCGTTTCGATGTATTGGATCTAGACCGTTAGCAGAAAAACACCCCCAGACCATAACATTGCCTCCACCATGCTTCACGGTCTTATGGCAGTAACGTAAATCGAGGCGTTTTTTGGCCGGTCGACGTACACGGCAAATGCCATCGCTCCCAATGATGTTGAACTTCGATTCATCACTGAACAGGACAGTTCGCCATTTCTGCACATTACAGTCAATATGAGATGTAGCAAACAGGAGTCTTTTCTTCTGGTTTTTTAGTGAAATCAGCGGTTTCTTTGCAGGGCGTCGAGAAAACAATCCGGCTTCAACAGCAAGTCGTCTGATTGTTCGGTCCGATACAGGCAGCTCTAATTGCTTTTGTATCTCGACTGCTGATATCCAGGGATCCTTCTTGACGGATCTGAAGATCATAGAATCCTCTCTAGAAGTGGTGGAACGCGGTCTTCCACCTTTATTATCTGCTGCCAACTTCCCCGTAGAACGATATTTGGAACATAGTCTTGATACGGTCCATTTTTTCACGCAATATTTATCAGAAATACTTTTTTGTGACATTCCACTTACGTAATCGCAAATAATTTTCTTTCTTAGTTCCAATCCAAGACTGTCGGGAGCCATTTTTGCACTTGAAGTCATAAAAATAATAAAAATAAATAATCACGCTTCTCAAGGCTTACCGTGTTACATTTACCTTGTGATGATACAATAATGCTCTGTGGAACACAACGTCTTGGTTGGATGTGGACTGTATTGATGTAATGAAACACTTGTTGTATTTCACTTCTTGTATTGATGTTCTTCGATAAAATACTTTGATAAAACTCACTTCGATAAACTGTCTTGATAATACTGACTGATTGACTTCCATATACTGACTGAATTACATGTCGATTTACATGTCTCTTATATAGTAAAATGAACCTGTGTGAACCTGTTCTGGAAGATTCTAGATGCTTCTTTTCGATGCTTCTGGAAGCTTCTGGATGCTTCTGAATGTTTCTGGATATTTCTGTATGCTACTGGATGCTTCCAGATGCTTCTTCTGCAAACCTCTGGAAGCTTCTGCATGCTTCTGGTTACTTCCTTTAATTATTAAAAAACTTCCGTGACGTTGACACGGAACAGACTTAAATGAAAAATGAAACAAACCAAAAAAGTTGCACTTGTTTTGTCCGCTGCAAAATGGCACTTGTCAACGAAATTCTGCCTGTGTGTTGTCACCTGTCAGCTGATTGCTCATGTCATGGCATGCTATGACTCCAGACTCCTGAACTGTTTGCTGTGGTAGTATAGTTCGTTTCGTTTTTAAGACATGTAAATTAGGAACACTTTTTAGCATTGTTCGATGTTGGTTGCAAATGTTTTGTCCAATACTATATATATATATATATATATATATATATATATATATATATATATATATATATATATATATATATATATATATATATATATATATATACACATATTCACTTTGACAATACTTAATTGTGTTCTATTTTAAGAATGTCAAACGAGTGTTCCTGCTTTGAACTTTTCTCAAGGAGCTTCTCGTCCGTATGAAACTGTGCGTTTGTTAAACATCATAAATCGTGTCTAACATCAAAAATCGGTTCACAAAAGCTTAGTCACGATAGCGATTATCCCAGAAGAAGATGAAAGTGCACCGTCAATACCGAAGGTTCATCAAAAAGCAAGTCCAGCGAAATTCGTTTTTTCTGAGAGAAGTTGCTCATAAAACCGGTATCAACTGTTAACGTGATCTTAAAATTGCTAAAAGGGAATTCAATGTAAAGCCGTTAAAGCTCCAATTGCTTACTTATGCTATTGCCACCCAAAAAAACCCCACTTGTCGGTATAATCCTAGATTTACCGTTTGATTTCTGCTCCAGACCAAGGGGTTGGGATGGCATATTCCACGGTGAACAATTTGTTATACATAAAGAGGATGAGCTCCCATTGCTGATGTATAGCCCGACAACTCCCATTCAAAAAAAACGGTAATCGTCGGGCTGGTGAACTGTGACTCAACAACATGAAGGGACTCATATGATCATTGTGAATGCTCTTGGTACAAGGAATTCATTAAATAAGAACTATTGAACTTTGTACCAAGAACATTTTTTAAGCAAATTTTTAGCTTTTTAACTAAAAAAAGCGATACAACGATACTATCCACCCTGTCCTGAAAACTCCGACAGGTTGATTAATCTGATCTGGTGGATGTTTTTTCCACACGATCAGTAAAAAAAAAAAATTGTAAGCGTCAAATCAACCGACATAATTTGATGTAATGTATACAAAAGGTTACGCATACTTGTAGTATAGTTACATAGTGCGCGCGCGTGTACAAATAATCAAGAGAGAATCCTCAACAGTTCATGTTGAGGATTCTCTCTTGATTCATCCGACGATTGCACATCGTCGGATGAATCAAATACATAAATTATCATAAAGAAAAAAATCCAATGCAAGAAAAAAAAAACAGTTTTTTGGAATTTAAATATTTCGTTTTTTTTTTTTTTCCTTTTTCGAATGCATTTTTTCGTCACTTAAACAAACTAGTATACGTATATTCATGAATTACAACTTCACTACAATTTCAGCCCCGCATTATTGTATATTTACAGAGGGGTTCACGCAAAAATTTCGTTTCGACGTGTAAAACCACGTGAAGAGAATCTCTGAAAAAACACAGATAGGATGCATTTTATTTCAAAGAGAATGAGCACTACTAATGATTTTGGGTGCAAACGCAGATGTTCAAAACAGTTAAAAAAAACAAAAAAAAATTCATTCGTTTACTGCGAACATTTACAAACAACTTTAAGCCTGGTTTAGATGTAGAGAAATTTCAAAGCTCGAATAACACATACAGTTATATAAATAAATTCTGACTCCCGGGCGTTTAAGAGCAACTGAGATCTAATGCTGAGAGCTGCTCTTTCACGACATCATTGCCGCGTAATAGCTTAAAACCATTCGATCCATCGGGACCAGTTGGATGACGAAGAACTACAAAACTTGAATAAAAAGAATAAAATTATTATACCAGCTCAAGTTTGAATTTTTTCACCAGAATATTATTACTAAAGATTACTTACGCGCTTGCAGCGCACTCCGAAAACCTAACACTTCTTCTGCGGGCTAAACGCTCTGGCCGCTCATCACTATCAAAACAAATAGAAAATGCATTACAGGTATGAATTATAGGTGTTACTCCGAATAAAATTTAACTTCACGAAAGCTACTTACATCACTTTTTGTACACGTACTGCGCTTTTTTTCCCTGTCTTTTGGTTATTTAGAAGAGCGAACGTGACTTCGTCACCAGTTCTCAAGTCACTTGAATGAGTATCTATCAATTCACTCATGTGAAAAAAAACACTTTTACCATCCTCGTTGTCGTATGATATAAAGCCAAACTAAAGCCAGTATGTTGAAAAGATAAGTTTTATAATAAATGAATAGCTCCCCCCCAAAAAAAAAAAAAAAAAAAAAAAAAAAAACAAAAAACAAACAAAAAAAAACCAAAAGAAACAACAAAAAACAAACAAAAAATAAAAAAATAAAAAAAGGAAATTGATGTACAACTTGGAATTTCTCAAAATTGAAGTTTTTTACCCGTTTCAAAGAGAAATTTCTCAAATTTTTTTCTGCTAACATTTTATTATTGTAGAATTATTTATTGTTGAAAATGTTTAAAAATAAGAAAAATATTATTGTAAAAAATCTTTCAGTTAACATGCAAAGTTTTAGTAGGAAAGATATTTAACTGAAACAAGTTTCGTAAAAGTTTTTCAGCTGGCTTTTTTCTATCTAGTTTTCCTTATGGTCTTGAGCTACTAACATCACATTTTGATTCATGTGTTCTTTTCTATACAACACAATGAAGTTCTGAATCAATTATATATATATATATTTTTTCAAATTATGATTAAATTGTGAAAAATAACCCAGTGCAGCTGCCTCAACTTGTGCATGATTAACATGGACTAGAGAGATAGCTCTTGAGGAACTAAGCACGTCATGAATTCAAACACATCTCATCAATATCTCATCTTCATTCATGATGATTGTAATACCATTTTTTATTTGCACTTTAAGCAAACAAGCCTGCTGTAAACCTGGCTTTATGGCAGGCACCTGCCTGATTTTAAACCAGGAACATCTCCACTCAGATAGTAAATATAGAGTTGAGATCTTTTAGTATTCTCTGGAAAGTATTACTTTTCAAAGCAGTTTCTTCATAATGTGAAGTTCCCTTTGTTATAACACTGAAGGAAGAGTCAACTTTTAAAGAAGCCCATCTAAATCTAACCTAATTCTCCATTGCATTACAAAAACTGTAAGTGTACATACAGCTCTAATCTAGGTGCCATAGTTTCAATACCAGTTAGTGCAGCCATAAAATGTATTTTGATGACATCATGATGACACGTGCTCTAGATAAGGCTATTTTCAAGAACTTTTGTTAGGTTTTGAACTGTTCATCAAAATAATAAAAATAAAAAAGTAGCAGAACGTTCGTTGAACTAAAAAACATTGAAGAGATGTAACCACTGAAGTTAAACATCTCTTCAATGATCTGGCAAACTAATGCTCTCATTCCTGTTATTATAGGGCATGCAACTATTTCTTTGGTGAAACAAAACCAATCCTGTATTGAAAAAATAGATATTTAACAGATTGCAATTTCACAATTATTATTTTGTATAAAAAAAGTTTTGTGGCATGCATTGTGAATTTTTATACAATTATCCAATGTAGAAGATTTATTTATTTGACTGATTTGTCTTTCCTACTAGATATTTAGTTTCCCCAAGACAGAATGCATTTCATCTTGGGGAACTACATACCATTTCAACTTAAGAAGTAATGACGAGAAAGAGATTACCAGTCATCTCTTTCTTCTCTGTACTTCATAGGTCAGTAAGCACTGACTGGTTATCTCTCATTATCATTCAAAAATAATTTTCAGCATTAAAACTCAATGGTCAGACTACTGAAAAATGAAAAAATAAAAAATTAACCTAACAGATTTGAAAGTATTGCCAAATGACCATACTTCCTAAAAATGTTTTGATTGTATACTTGAACTTTTTTTACTCATATTTTTAATACTTTTTGTGCTTAAGTACATGAAACAAAACAAAAATTAAATTAAATTAAAAGCAAAAAAGATGCCTTTAAAAATGTGTCATTGTATCTTATGGACTATTCATCCATAAAATATGCAATCTTCTCAAATAATGCTGTGCATTACAATGTATTTAAGTAAAGATAATCACTTTATATGAAAATAAATAAAAAATTTTGTTTTTTTCTTTACTAAACACAATTGCATATAAATTAACAAAAAATAGAAAAATATGGCTAAAATTTTGAATTTTCCAAGTTTTTTCCCAACTTTTACACCAAGCACTAATACTTATCTTAGGTCAACTTTTTTGGTATATATATATATGATATATATTAGTCATGATAAAGATAGCACACAGAACATTTCTTTTGAGGAAGGGGTAGGGGGATTTTTATTTAACCATTGATGAAGTTGTTATTTCTACATCTTAATTCAATTCGTAATTGGTTAATACAATTATCTTATCTTATAATGACATCTTGAACTAACCTGGCCTTTCAATGAGTCAACTCTTCCTCTTAGCATATTTCGCTTACAAGCTACTTGAGTGGCTCGTATTGTTTTTGTGACAGAATCAATGCATGTTTGAAATGTTACCTGAAATACCAATTTTAAAAACCTCATCAATGTCAACATAACACATCATTTTGCATAGAATAAAGCACTAGGTAAATTTTAAAAAAAATTTTAAACAATTTTTTAAAAAAATCTTTCATTAAAGTGGGAGCTAACCTTATTGCCAACTTGAAGCTGTTCTTTTTTATCTACCAAGCTAGTTATACCAAATCGATAAACTTCCATTTTTTCATCATTTTCATTTTCAGGTGCACAAACTTGTATCAAACCTTCATATTCATTTTGCTGAAATAAAAAAATATTTGACTAGTTATAATAGCAGCTCATATATAATTAAATATTTAGAGCATTGTAAACAAAGAAGCTTGAATAAATAAGTAAAGATCCTTTTAAGATCAAAATGTCAGCTCAAGAAAGATGTCCAAATTTTTCATTTATAAATGGAAAAATATTAATGATGTAAATTATCTAAGAGAATTCTTTCTGTTGAAATGAGCTCAAATTAAAACAAGAAAAACTTTGTTTTAAAAAAGGTCATGATTCTTTTTGTGATAATCAAGATATTTATTGTGAAACATATCCTCATGGTTATATTATTATGGCATTTGAAGATGCTAAACTTTCATAATTTTATATTGAAAACACTCACATCAGGATCTACAGTTCTCATTGGTCGAATTACTATTCCCTCATAAACAGCAGGCATAATTTCATCTTCAGCAACCTGGTTTAGTGCAATCTTAGTAACATTGTCTGCACTTACTTTTTCGCCTGATTTTGTTTCTATGAACTGCACAAAGTCACCTAGTTCAAGTAAAGTTCCATCACTGACAGCACTGAAGTGAAAAAAATATTCATGGTCATGAGAGCTGACCTCAATGAAACCAAATGTTTCCTTAAGGGCACACACATAGCCCTGCCGAAAAACAGCTTTCTCCAGTATGCTTACATCACGGGCAAAATGATGACCATTAGATTTCTTTGTTACTAAAACAAATTCAACTTTATCTTGATATCGTGGAGTTTCCCGAGGTTTGCAGTCACGCAAATGATATGATACTTTGGTTGGGATACCACCTATCTGGGCCTGAATTAAGCCAGTATCTTGATCTCTAATGTGAAGTAAATAAACTATTTGAGAGAAACAAATAAAGTCCACATTTTAAAATGAATAAACTTACAGCAAAACAATGTTTCATTTTAGAAGGTAAAAAAAACTTTAAAACATCTTTTATGAATACAAAAAAGGTTAAAATTGATAGGAATGCAACTACTGTTTATTCTAAAACACCTCATAAAATGTTCCTTTTTATCATTCTTTATTTAAAACATTTAAAAAAAAAAAAAAATATTTATATACTTGTTAACTTTGCTGGGACTCTTCATGTTTCTAATTTGTGCAGCCTCTTGTTCTACAACACCAACATATCGCTTGTTCGAAACTACTTCAAATGAAACAGAACCTTTAGCTAAGAAATGAACGCGAGTTGCATGTTGACGCCTAGACACCACATCCTGATTCAAATCAAAATGCATAAACCAAATACATTTTAAAAAATAAATTTGTGATTAATACATATATGGGCTTAAATAATAGGGCTTAAATGTGATTTTATCTCAAAAAAAAAAAAAAAAAAAAAAAAAAAGAATGATTTATCTAAAAATTTAACCATTTTATTAAACAAGCAAATCTGGGGATTCTTTTTTTCAAAAAAAACAAAAAAACAACAAACAAACTAAGAAACTAAAGAGCAAAATTACAGTTAGAATATATTTTCAATGCATCTATATTTTTCTCAGAAAAAAAATCCTTAAACAAGATTTCATCTGTTAGCCAGTTAATAAAAACAGATATAATGAAACAGAAGGAAAGCATTTGCCAGTGGTCTGTCATGAAAAAGTCAAGCTATATGTAAACCAATTGTAGACAATGAATAAATAACACTATAACAACAGATTAAATCAGAAATTAACTAACTTACATTTTGAATAGTGAACTCAACTTCATCACCCAAGTTCATCACCCTAGACTAAATTTA
The DNA here is from genome assembly GCF_058129835.1 of Hydra viridissima. Lineage (NCBI taxonomy): Eukaryota > Metazoa > Cnidaria > Hydrozoa > Anthoathecata > Hydridae > Hydra > Hydra viridissima. The sequence goes on from NW_028324300.1 coordinate 30,266,485, forward strand.
AAACACATATTACTACTTTGCCCTTAAATATATAGATAATAAGAAGAATATAAATAAGAGTTATTTATACAGTCTAAATTACTGTATTTCTTTAACACTTATGGCAATGAGTTTTTGAAAGCATTTTAAATAGACAAAATAATTTGATTTTAAAACTTTGCTCCAATTTCACTTTAATGTATGCCATCAAACTAAATTTAATAATAGGTAAGTTAGATGCAAAATAAATAGAAATTCTAGTTTTTTTAAAACAAGCTTACTCATAAAACCTGGAGAGGTTAACTCAACAAAAAACTGACATTTCAATGGATTTAGTTTCTCAATATACTGTTTACTACAATGATTGCTTGATGTGTAAATGTACTGTAGTTCAAAGTTATTATTTCATGCAACACAAAAACTGTTTTCCAAAATAGCTGTTACTTAATTAAAGATTTCTAAAAGAGTGACTACCTGGTTCTAAACATGTTTTTCTTGTTCAATAGAAAACCTAAAAGAAATGCAGACAAGAAAAAAAAATTCTGGTTGTTTTTACATCAACTTTCTAAGAAAATTGTGAAACTTTTTGGAAGTCAAAATTAAAAGATAGCTCTTTTTTTTTTTTTATTAAACAATGCACTGACAATAGTTTAAATTAACCATAGGACAACACACAGTTTCTAACAACAGTTAGAATATGGTTTTAACCATAAAGAAATCCCTGCTCAAAATTATCATTGATTTTAACTGAACCATTATAAGTGTTTTTGAAGAGTTTTGATCTTAACCAAAAAATTTATTTCAAATAAAACAAATATCAATGATAGTGTTTAACTATTGAAATTTTTTTTTTTTTTGTTGCAAATTTTTTAAAAAGAAAATATCACTTTTGAGATTGTAACTGACACAACTCAAACAAATAAACTGGCGCAGGAATTTTGAGGATAAAAAATCCAGATTAAAGGGGCAACAAAACTACAAATGTTTTTTTTAAAGATTTATTTAAAATTTAGTCATCTGCCCTTTGTTCTTAAGTACCATTTCAATTTTCTGAATGCTTTCAGAAAACCTTTGTATTACAGAGAGACATGTCCTGAATCCAAACTCTTTTTATTTCATACTGCAGCGCACTCAACAAACCTTGGATTTCATTTCCTTCAAAACATTTTCAATTGGATTGAGATGTGGGTTATTGCTGGGTCACTGCAACATTATTTTCTTTGCTCAAGAACCATACCATTGATTGTGTTGATGTATGACAGTGTGCACAATCTTGCATAAAGAAAGTTGATTGATGAATTTCAAAAGGGTCCAGAGGTTTTTGTTCTATACACCTTATATAGTGATTAGAATTCATTGTTTCATTTTTAGAAAGAAAGTAGTCTACCTCTGCCCTGTTTGCTACAAAAGCAACCACAAACCATTACATATATGCTATGTTTGACAGTTCTTTGGGTGTATTTGGGATTGAATTGGTCAGAACCATGGGGAGTGGGGGAGGGGGCAAATCTCTCACTTAAATTATTCAACTCAGCTTGTGTAAACAACTATGATTTTAAGTTTTCTGCAGAACATTTGAGCTCATTATTACTTGGTTGACTTTCAATAAACTAACGTTTTTTTAAAAATTTTTTTTGCACTATCTCATGGATATTGCAAATTTAAAAGCTTTTTTCTCTTTCTTATACCATTTTTTAAGATTCTCTATACAAACATAACATACTTAACGAGGAACCCAATATTTGTCTTGATTACAAATTATGCAAAATATACTTTTTTCACTAAGTCAGTAATGTTTCTTTATGTGTTTTGACTACAAAATCACCAAATATATAACAAAAAAGTGTTGAGAGAGTTTTTACAACCATGGTTAGCTATACTTAGAGTGTGAATTAAAGCACATAGGTTAAGCAAAGAGAATTTATTCCCAACCTAATAACACTTGAAGCATTAAAAAGAAAATTTTTTTAAACATTAAAATGTGAGAAATAGGTGGGTGATACGATGTTATTATCAAAATTTTTGGAATCAACACACTAAACAACAAAGGAATTAAGCAAAATTATTGAAAAAATTTTTTCATTATTGGCCTGTTACAAAACTGTCAAATTACACCCTTTTTTTCTCGTTTAATTTATCAAAATACCTGTTTTTAAGCACTAAATTTAAGTTGATTTGATCATGTTTTTATTTCTGTTTTAGAAAAGACCACTCTCCAGTTCTTTGTAATAACTATAACTTAACTATTCAGGACAAATTCTAAAAAAAATTAAAAAAAAAAAAAATCGAGCTACATCAGCATTTTTGTGGTTGGACTCACCCCAGTAAAATTGTGGTAAACATTTAAATTTTAGGTGTTATGTTCATTTTTAAATATTTTAAGAAATTTCATTGGATTTGTGGGCCCAAAATATGTAAAGGTACAAAATTTCAGCTTTCCAACACACATATAACAGAAACTAGGACCAAAACCATTTTTAAGAATGGCAGTTTTTTGTTGGTTGGAGGCAAACTTTAAATAGCTATATCTTAGGAACCAATTGAAATTAGATGATAAAATTTTCAGGATGTTTATAGTTTACTAAAATCTGTAAGTGGTTTAAAAATCAGCAAAATCTGAGACTTAGGGTTGCATGCCCTGGATGTTTTCACACAGAATCACCCAATTTACAACAGTGAGAAATCTATTTTTTAACAGTAAATAACTTGCAAGAAGGTCAAACTTCAAACTTCAGTACCCAAGTCAGAAGGGATTCTTCTTGGGGAGTTATTAAGAAGAATACCAATACTTAACAAGTGGTTTAAAAAAATTATTTTGAACTTTAAAATACCAGCATAGGAGAAATGCATCAAACAAGTTGAGAAAATTACTACCCTCAAGCAACATTTCTTCCAAAATGACCCAGCAATACAAGGAGCCTAATATATACAAGTTTAAGTGATTTACTTGTGTAGTAGAAAGATGCTTTGACAAAGAAATGTTACTCTTCTAAATTAAAAATGTTATGAAGTTTTAATAAAGCTAAAAATCTGCTTCAGTCTCACAAAAAGATTAAAGAGTAAGACATTCAAGAGCTCATTTGAACTGAAGTTTGGTTTTAGAAATGTTTTCATAGTTTTTTGTTTGAATATTTTGAAAAAAATTACTTTATTACTTGTTGATGATAATTCCCCTGTGAAAGTTTTACCAGGGGAATTCAGCAGCTCATAATATACTTTCCCTTTTCCTCCATAAGACAAGTTTATTTGATCTTGTACTGGCTTTTTGTGCTTAGAATCACAGTGCTATGTATTTTTATTGTCAAGGTTAATCGCAGTGTAATTTTTTTTTTAGTTGCCTTATGAAAAATATTTTGTACATTAACAGACACTTTTTATTATCTCTTGGTTTCATATCAAGAGGTGCCCAACTTATTTGCTGAAATTCAATCCCCAGTTTTTAAATGAATAATAACAATTTCTGGACTAACATCAATTGATACTATTAATTTGTGAAGCATTTGAAACAAATCTTCATTCTGTTTTCCATTTTTAATTACTATGATTAAATTGTTTAAACTTGTCTTTGAACATTTTTAAAGCAATGCCGTTTAAAAAAAGTGTGTTGTAAAAAAATGTTGTAAAAAATGGTTCAATTAAGCTTCTATGTTAAAAGCTTCTATGTTAAAAGCTTATTGAAAACACTTTTCCTGAAAAATTAGAAATTTTTATGAAGAATGCTGAAATTATTTAAATCATCTACTAAAATTTGGTTGGTTCTTTTTTTTAAAAAAAAATTCTCAATGTAACAAAATAGACAAAGAATACAAATTTAAGCTTTTCATGTTTGTTTAAATATTTATAACAATTAAAATAGAACAAAGGTATCAAAAACTTTGACACTTAATACTTACTTGCATGTTGTCATAGAAACAAGTCATCTCTTTATGTGATGTTATTATTGAAACAATGTATCATTCTATTTGGATATTATCATAGAATTTATGAGTCATCATTTACTATATTTTAAATCAGTTTTTTTATTTTACAAAGTTTTATAAAATAAAACAAATTGATTTAAAATATAGATGATAAATGCTTCCTCAAAGGTTGCAAGTTACAAGAAAAATACAAGTTATAAAAACTATAAAAATTTTAAAAGCTTTGTATTTAACTATAGCTAGTAGCTAGTCAAATATATGAAATTAATAATTATGTTCACTTTATGTTTATTATCTATAAAACTGGTATTACAACTTTTATTTAGCCATGACTTCTACATCTACTAGATGTCTTCTTAAAATAATTTTCAAGAACTTATAACTTAGTGTTGGTACATTACACATCATTTAAATCTGTTTAATTAAACATACCTGCTCAAGAACTTCGCTGAAATGAAAGAAAATACTGAGCTCTTGATCTGCACATTTTATGAAACCAAAACCATCTTTTAAACTTGAGATAATGCCTACATCACGCGTCTGCCCATTTGGTACACACACTGAAACTAGTTTAATATTTACGGCACGTTGGAGTTTATCTCGACGATCTATACCAGGAGAAAAACTATCAATGATGCTAACTCAGTAAATATAGGTGAAGAATGAATGTGTAAAGTAATTACTACATTTTTTACATTGTTGGCTTATACCATCTGCTGACAATAAAGTAAATATATGCCTATAGAAACACACTGATTTAAATGTAGCAGCCTGAAATGATTTAAAAATTATTTTCTATTCTAAAACATGAAACCTGTTGAAACATTAAACTCTACAATATCTCCTTTCTGCAACATAATATCATCTTCACTGTCACGGTCTCCAAAGAGAACTTCATGGGTATCATTTTTTCCTTGATATTCTATCACTCCTGTTAAATGACCATCTATATTAGATACTGAGGATGAACATATTGCTTTTATGACATGACCTTTATAACGTGTCTGAGAAATGTCTTCAAAAACTACAGTTCCAGTAGGTAATTTCTTTATGCTAACAGCAGTTTCTTTGCCCTAATTTAAAAAACCTTAAAATGCAAATATGAATGAAATCTGAAGGAAAAAAGTTTATTAGAATATAAAGAAAGGGTAGTTAAAAAAAAAAGTTAATATAAAAAGAATTTATTACTGCACGCTCTTGCAGCTCATATTCCACATCATCGCCAATAAGAAGTTCATTTATGTCACCTTTATACTCGCTGTAGTGAAAAAAGATCTCTGCTACTGCATCAGCTCGTTCAATAAACCCAAAAGATTCTTTTAAAGAGCTCACAATGCCTTGGCCAACTTTAACAAGAGGCCGGACATTACTGAGCTTTAATTTGCGAGCTTTTAAAGATCCAGTGCGTTTGTTTGTTGCAACATGAAATGAGACATAATCTCCTTTGTTAATTTTTTCTCCCTTTTCAATGTCCGAAATAGAAAAGGGCAGGAAAAAAAACTCCTAAAAAAATTTATGAAGAAAGTTAAAAAATATACTTTTAAAACATGAAATTTACTGGTGATTGTAATATTGTTCACACCACTGTAAATTAATCATGGGATCATAATGATAAAGAAAAAAGATACAACTTCATCTGTAGCCTTTTTATCATTTCTTTTTTACAACTCATTTAGTTGGTTATTTGTCACAGCTTTAACAGAAAAAAACAGTTATTATTTTGGCAACTAACATCATTCTAATTACAACAGCAATCATGTTGTTCTTGCTATCAATAGCAACAACTCATATGGCTGCTTAAGCAATCACATCGATGACAACATTCATAGCCATAATAACTGACACAACAAATACTGCAGTAGATGTGGTAGTCATAAGTATAAAAACTGCTAATTAAGTGATTTCTAACTCCACATTATTGTTTTGCTTACCAAAAATGATGTTGACAGTTTTTTTGTAACTAAACCAATTTTATTTATAATACTAACTTTATTTATACTTCATTACACTAGTGTAAGACTACTTCTATAAATTCATATGAATTTGTATAATTTTATAATAATTTTTGAAATATAAAATTTAAATGAAACAGTACAAAAAGTTCTCTTTTGAGTTTTTCTGAAATATTTTTATATGTAAATATTTTTATATGTAAGTAGTTACACTATTAAACTTAAGATTAAATCAATTTGAAAAATGACGGGAAAAAAAAAAAAAGTTAAATAATTTGAATTATTTTTGACACTAATGATATTTTTATCTTTTTTTAAATAAAAATTCATTAATGACAAAAACTCGACTAAAACAACTTACTCCGCTTTTATCATAACTAACACGCCCTAGAGTAGAGATATCTGCTGAATCAGGATTTTTTGAAATTTTAGGTTCAACTTCAACTCGACCCATGCATACCTCCTCACCTAAAGCTTCAATAACAACAGAACCTGGTGGCAGCTTTGTCAAATTGACTGCCAAGAGTTTATTGTTTCTATGATCTGTGGTGAGTGTAAATTCTAAGCAATCTGAAAGAAAAAATATAATTAATGCAATCAATTTGTAAAAATAAGATGAAAGATTCAACCAAAAGATTAAAAACAACTGCAATCATGAAATTTAACTATTAAAATACCAAATTAAAATCTTAGTAAAATATTAAATATCAGGTATTTGTTAAGTGTACCTCCAACAACAAGCATATTAGGATCACCATCAAATTCACTATAGTGAAAAAAAACACGATAGTTGGTCGATGAGCATTCTAAAAAACCATAGGAGTTAAGTAGTTTCTCTACAACACCTTTTTCTCTCTTTCCATTAGTATTGTGAATGCCAGGGGAAGATGTAGCATGTTGACGCCCATTCATCTTTTCATTGTTCTTGTGCTTGTGAGGAGAGCTATAATTTATGTTGTGGTTTCCATAATGAGTAGACAACCCATTTTTTTCTCTCTGAAAGGAAATTCCTGATTAAAAGCATATTATTAAAAGTATTGATAAGAACAAAAAATAATAATGAAAATAGTAAAGAAATAGCTATTAATTTAAAATTACAAACAAAAAAATTTAGCATTTTTTTAAATAAAAATTGTAACCTGGTACGAATCCATTAACTTGATATTTTTCCTTTTTTTCCCTTATCTGAATGCTTTTAATTCATTAAAATGTTGTATAATTTTGCTGGAAAAAAAAAAGTAAACTAAGAAATTTAAAGATTTTCTGGCTTTCTTTTAAATTCTGTGAAATCATCACAATTGAGGTCAACAGATGATTTCAACCAAAAAACATCAAGCACACCATTGATTGAATGGAAAAAAAGGTAATATAAAAAGTAATGTGAGTTTAAATGATAAATGAACAATGAAATAGACACAAAAAATTGAGTTATCACCAGAAGAATGACATGAAAAATTCAACAAAGATACATTGTTTAAAAAATCCAGCAAGTATCAAGTTCAGTAAAAATATAGTATTGCATGAATTATTTTTATAACTTTTTTTAAAATCAAGAGTTAAAAAGTAAAATCTAATAACTTCTAGGAAAAATATTTCTTTTTCATACTTTTGAAATTTAAATTATGCTTGATTAAAGTCATTTCATAATAACTTAAAAAATAAATCAAAATGAAATTTTAGTGACTTGATGAGATTTTTTGCAATAGTGTAAAACTTATAATAACTCAATAGAGGTATTGTTTTTATAGGAAAAACCAGTATTGGCAAGTTGTTTAAAAACTGGTAAAGTATTATAAATATTACATCAATATCTTTAATATTATTAAAGATAGTATTAATCCCACTGATAATATTTAAAGACAATATGTTGGTAGTGAAATATCAGAAAACTTGGTCAGCAATCAACTTCAATCAGACTCTTTTTTATTCACATAATTTAAAATACCTTTATGTCAAGTAAAAAAAGATGAACAGTTTTAGCTGCTGAGCCCTGTCAATTACTCATCTTATTGTTAATCTGATTAAATTTGAAAAATATACACTTATTAGAAGTTGGGGTGATGTATGATGTCAAAAACATAGGTTGGCTTAAAATCAAAGGCATTGCAGTGCAACAGATTGGTTGGAAGTGTTAGAATGTGTTTTAATCTTTTTGCAATGCTAAATGTTATTTATACCAGTTGGTAAAAACCTTATTTTTGTGTTTAAATTTAAATTCAAATTTTGGAAGAAGATTTGCTACTACTTCACTGGAAGTTATAATACTAATAATATCAAATAAAAAGCCCAATTTATTTATTTTTAGCAAGAAGTTTTTTTAATTGCATAAAATAAAAGATGAAATGATTGAACTTGAAGCATAAAAATTAAAGATATTGTAAAGAATACTATTGTTAATAACTTAAAACCAAACTTTAGGCAATCAATATTTCAGCACTAAATGAAAAAGAAAACATCTTACCATAGATATCCTAGTCCCGTAAATATATTTGTTCTTGTTGTTAATATTTTATACTACCCAGATTGTCTAAAACAAAATTAACAAGAATAAATAGTTTTTTTGTTGGTTTAACTTTTTAAGAACAAAATCTTAAAATAAATATAATATCTAAACTATATATTGTGCAACAATAAATAACAATAACAATTTTGTTTTAATATTAGCAAATATCAAAAAAGTAGCCTAAATACTTAAAACTTTTAATAGTTATAATTGCCAAAAATTTTAACATTAACTAATGCCAATAACCAAAAAAAAGTGCCTAAGTAAAGAAGTTGCAACTACAAAGATAGTGTTACAGTTTTGGGACAACTATTTTTCTAAAAACTGCCTCTGATTTTTCTAATTTGTATACTGTTTTCTATGACATCAACAATGAAAAACCAACTTCTTATCTAATATACATGTTTCTCCTTGACAAAAATGTGATTTGCTTATTTAACACAAAAGAAATCAAATACAGTATTATGTAAAAGAAATTCAATTTGCATATACATGTTGTAAAATTTACAGAATATTCTTATATCTAGTCAAGAGTTAAATAAAAATATTAGAAAAAACTACTCTAGAATAAATAATTTAACAATAACGATGCAACTTTGTTTCCTTAAGATCATTTTATCACAAAACATAAATATCTTGAGCAATACAAAATTATTCTCTGGGACCTTTTTAGAAAATACCCTGACTTTTTTAAAAATCTCAGACTTTCTGTGATATTACTTGAAAAAAAAGTTTAATTGATTGTACCAACCTTTTCATAGCAGGAAAAAAAAATTGGAATGTTGATTTCTAATGTTTAAATTCACATATATAAATGTGACAAACAATTCATAAAACACAATGTTAATATTATTAGGTAGACTGTTATCTATATTCATTTGCTCCAAAACATTATAAATTTAGCTTCATATATAAATGAAAGCTTTGGTACCAAAGGAGTTTTTTTTTTTTATCATAGATTTACAATTATACAAAGCTCTCAGCTAGGTATGCTGACATCGTCAATGTCAACACTAAAAGAAGGGAAGTGGTATGGTATGAATAAATAAAAAAATTTATATTTTTAAAAAACTAAAACAAAACTTAAAAAACGAAAATTTTGAATGAAATTGACAAATAATGTAAACATACTTTCTTGAATATTTTCGGGACGTCTTGCCACCATGATGGACCTCGTTGCATTAGTCGGATGCGTAAACAACAACATCACGTGATGTATCCTGGTAATAAAAAACGGAAACCCCAAATGCTGTCGAAAATCTTATATCAACAGACTAGAAAGCAAATTTAAGTAAAATATGGGATCGTTATGTTTAAAAAGTTATTTTAAACTATAAAGTGTTGTAAATTGTATGGAAGGATTTAAGGGATGAGTTTAGTGCAAGATTAGTTAATAGTGGTGCAAGCGTTAACCGCGGCTTGGCTAGCAATAGAAGCATGAAAAATCAGCTTCAATGTAAATTTATAAAGCGTGACAAATTATTCTTATTCTAAATGAAATTGTACAGTTACTTTTTCATTTAAAAAATAACAGTCAGCGTTAAAAATGGATGGAATGGAAGAAAATATAATTTATGCAATTATTTTAAACCATAAGAGAATACAAAATTTCAAAGGACAGATAAATGACGAAAGAAAAATGAGGAGTGGTTTGAAATATATTTTCGTTTGGTTGATCAACAAGTGTCTTTGGTGTATGTCACTGTTTACAAAGTGAACCGAGAGAATTATAAAAACTGGAAAAATATGTAAACTAAACCAACTGATTTCCAGTGAACCCAATTTAAACCCAAATCCAGTAATTAGGAGTTTGTGCAAAGCATTAAAATACTTTCAGTAGCAGCAGCGTTCGAGAGAAATTTTTCTTTTAAACTATTTTTAAACCTTCACGTAATGTAGCTTGGGTCTTTTTTTACGTCAAATTGCAAAACATGCTCCGAACCAAATTTTTTGGTGTAATATTTTGAAAAAACAGTAATATAACGATAGAAGGATAGAACGATACAACGATACAACGATACAACGATAGAACAATATTGCATAAAAGTATTCCTAAATTCAGTTTCTAAAACTTTTGTTTAATCGATTCCATTTTTCATCAAAAAATTAAAAAAAAAAATCATCAGTGCAAAGAACTTTTGTGATACTATTGGAGCAGTATCACATTTTTGTGATACTATTGGAGCAGTATCACATTTTTACCCATGAAAATTTAAATTTCATTAAAAAAATCATTAAAAAAAACCTAATTCTTATGTGTTAGCCATTTTCTTTGTTTATCACATCGGAAAAAATCAGACATCGTTTTACTGACAAAATCTTTAAAAATCTGTTTTAGTGCTCAAAAGTATGTGATCGGTCAGTAATTTTCGAAGTTTTCACAAAGTTTTCGTTGTAATACCAATCATCAGTTAAGTTTATTTTTCAAGTTTTGTTATGCTTTATTTTGATAAATGCAAAACAGTTGTGATTAAAAATTTGAATAATTTAAGCACCTATCTGTATTAATCATTGTCAAGGATGGTTGTTTAAACACGGAAAGAAGATACAAGAGGTCGCGCAAGAAACAGGGGTTTACAGTTAGCACTCTCTGCTGATGCGTAGAAACGTTCAAAGCAACGTAGTACAGGATTTTAACGTAGTACAGGATTTTATCGTCGTATATTATTACATATATTTAGTTGAAATAGAAAAAGGTTGGATTTTTAAGGTCCGTGAAGTTAATCACTACTAGAATTTCTGATCAAGAATATCAGAAGATCACAAAAGAATTTGATTCTTCTGACATTCTTGGTTACATCAGGTACTAAATTCTCAAAAGTTTTAATTGTAATTACAAAAGCTTTCAAAGATGACATTTACCTTCAGAAGCCAATTTTTTTTTTTTTTTTGTTTGTTTTTTAACAGAAAATTTTGATAAACAAATTTTGTTGTACGGTTATATTCAGATAAGTTTTTATATACTACTTTTTAAACCAATTCTTTATTCAATATCTTTAATGGTTTCTTTTCATAAATACAGTAAGCTGTAATGAATTAGACACCAAAAATAAATATTAGCAAAATGTGGTGACTTTAAACCTTTGCATCATTAGATGATCTTTTTGAAATACCATTTTTTACTTTATCCATAAAGCATTCAGCTAATCTCTTGAAACCGCACTTCCCCGTAGTTAGCCAATTGTCAAAAATGTCTGGAAAGCCGTTAATTTCAAGGACTACTACTCCTTCTGCTTCTGAATCTAATATATCAATGCCTGCGATTAGTATATTTCCTACAGAACTCAATGCTTTTTCGGCTACTTCTGTGTAAATGCTATACTTTGGATGAAGCATTAACGAATTGAGACGAAATTTCTCTCCATAACCTGCATTTGACAAAATATCACCCGACAGGTCCTCGTATTCGGTAATACTAAACGCTTTACCATTAAAGCAAAGTACTCGTATTGAACGACCAATCGAATCAGGTATAAATTTTTGCAAAAGAATGAGCTCGTTTTTCCAAATACACTTTCCAACCATGTTAACAATCCCGTGTTTGTGATCGATCTTTAACACACCAGCACCACCATAATCGTCGTGCGACTTAATGATACACGGAGCAATATCAATCGATTCGACAAGTGTCTTGGTGCTTTGTATGTCGAACGTTTGGTATGTATCTGGTATCGGAACTTTGGCTTTGCCAAAATGAATGGATTGCAGAAGTTTACTATTAAGAACTCGATCTACTTCATAAGAGTGAAGACACACAACATCCTTCTGCTCCATCATCTTGATAATATACCAATATATGTGCATATTTTCTTTACTTCTATACCCATACGAAAGAAAGCCATCAAGCTCAGTAATTTTGTTGTTTATGAAGAGATCAACTCCATTTCTGCTAGACTTAAAGTAGAAGTCTTGATATGTAAATGGTATCACTTCTGCTCCTTCATTGCGCAAATAATTGCAAATGACGTAATCTATTTCATTGTAAAATATTTTGTCTGGGTTCACGAGATAAGCTATTCTTATTGGACGCTTGATTGGATCATAAATCTTGCTACCCCAATCGGATGAGTATTTTTCATTGAGAAAATGTCTGTAGCGTATTAACAATAAGTTTACATCTTCCGATGTATTACATTTAGCCACAAATTGCTCAAGTACAAAAACTTCGTCTTCACCGATTTTGTTTTTTATCAATTCTAATTCACTCTTAGGGTCATCAGCTAAATCCATGTTTTCGATTGGCTTGTTGTTGTTCTTCTCAGTTTAAACTAAACCTAAAAGAAATAATTATAACAAAATAAATGCATTTTCAAATAACAACACTTTTTGTATCGTTAACTAATATAGAACAGGAAAAAAAACTCGGTTTCAATTGATGTCGTCGTAACAAAGTGTTTGTAAATCAACTCATGAAATTTCCGAATTTTTAAAAAAGTTAAATAGCGTAGAAACAATACCCTTTCTTTTCCATTCAAAGAGCCGTCGCTTCGTTTCACGTTTTTGAATAGACCATTTTAATTAACGCATTTGTAAAAGGATTAGTCAGGCAGTTTGTGGGCACAACTTGTTTAAAATTACAAAATCAAAAAAGAAAACTTCGATGTTAAACATGTTTTCTTGTGCGCTAAAAAAAATTGGTGCGTCTCAAAGTTTGAAGAAAACTCCCATCAGAAACGTTTTTGTTCGACAAAAAACAGATTTTTTTTTTTCTTTTTTAGTGAAAATTTGTCTATGGATCAACTCTGTTGACTTACACGATTATTTTAAAAGCAGTATAAAACGAAGGTTGAAAATTTTTTCTTTTTATATTAAAATTTGAATAAAAATATCAAAATTTCATTATTAAAGCAATAAGCTAATAATCGACCCAAAATTATAAATTGATATCGCTTAAAAAGCTTTTCATACAAAAAGAACTAACTTAATCGGTTCTGAAAAAAAAAAAAACCTCGACGAGTGAGCGTTCAATTTTTATTTTTTTCACATTGGAGAATACTTTAGGGTGAGTTAAAAAAAACATATTGTTGAAAATTATAAAAAATAAGTGGTTAAGTATTAATAAATGGTTAAGTATTGATATTATTTATAATCTCTTTTTAATCTTGTTATTTTATTTAAGACGTTGACATCACCGAGTTGATATGTGACATTTACTATTTAGGAACTGTTACATACACTAAAGACGAACCCCCTGACTTTTTTGTTAAAAGGAGTTGATCTTAGGGGCTGTTTATATGAAAAGCGGGTTAGCTCGTTTGCAGGGCTAGCCCGTTTACCCAGATCTCGACGTCGTCCTTATTTAAACTTAATTTTATTTTGTGTTTATATGATTAAGAGAGCTAGCCTGGCAAGTGAGATCTCACTGTTTTTTTGCCGAGATCTTGGCAAACGGGCTAGCCTTTGTCCATATAAACAGCCTCTAAGAAAAGTAAACAAGAGCCTCTCAACTATGAATTGTATTTTGAATTTAAACATTTAGTTTGTCAACAAAATTTTTTCAATAATCAGACAACATTGTGGTACTCCATTTTTCTGTTAATTTTTTTTTCGTGTCTGAATTATGTCTCTAAGATTGTCTGGGAAAGAGCCTAAATGAAAATGGAAGAAATGCATTTTGAAACAAAAAAAAAATGTATAAAATTTCTTCCAAAACTAAGGGAACTCTAAATTGAAATACTTTTCCAGAAACAAAAACATTTAAAATACTTATAAAAAAGTTTTGTTTTAAAAACAATAATTAGATATACTATTTGCTTATAAGTGTGGAATATATTCTTGTTTTATTTTCACTTGTATGACATTGGGAATGTCCGAGTCCCGATAAGAACCGAACGAGACCCGACTCGAACAGATAGCGGATTCCGATAAAAGCTAAAAACAATTTTATCAAACTCTGATTACCCGAACGGGAATTACTCGATAACGCCGATAAGATCGGTTTGTTAAAATTTCTCATACCCGACCCGACTCAATCTTTCGAGTAATTTAAATTATTTATATTATCGATACCCGAATCCGATTATCCGTTAAAAAAATAATTCTCGAACGGTTCTGTCGGGTAATCGTGAAAAAGGTCCATTCAGTTAAAAAATATTAGATATTTCTAAAAAAATTACCGAAGTGGAATATAACCGTAATAATTGCATTAGTTACATTTCCACTAGCCCTTTAGGCAGTTAAACAAAGTTTAACATATTTCCTCAAGCTACTCACGCAATCCGGTTGGCAAAGTTACTGTCTTTCAGTAACATTTTGCCAACCGGATTGCATGAGTAGCAAAAGTAGCATTTATTTTCACATCATTTAAGCTTTTTCATTTACTAATGTTGTTTAATTATCTGTGGACTCAGTCTGTTTAACTAAATATTTGTTTAACTAACTCCCAGCTAAAACAAATTTATTTAAGGACCTTTTTTAAATTTTAGTTTATGCAAGTGATCTACCGAACCCGAAATATGAGCCGAAACCGAAAGTACCGAAGTTTTGGTTCAGTTAACCCGTAACCACAACCGAAACAGGCCGAAACTTCAAAAAGAATGTTAAAATCCCCGAACCTTTTGTGATCACCGAATTAAAGCAAAAAAAAGTTAATAATTGAAATATTTTCTCAGCAGAACTAAATTTTTTCCATGTTTTCCGGCAAAAGTCTGTTTCTTTCATTTAAAAGAATGTCTCCTTTCAACTTCTGTAGATGTTGGTCGTGGTGAAAGGAATCTCTTTGCTACTTTTACCAAACTTTGCTTTTAATATTGTTTTCTCTTCATACTCTTTCCAAAACTCTAAACTGCATGACTTTTAACAGAAAACATAGAAAAAATTTTGTTCTGCGGAGAAAATATTTCAATTATTAACTTTAGTAGTCAAAATGTCTAGACTTGTTCTACTTTTTATTCAATGTTGCATGGTGATTGTTTAGATGTAAAATGGTTTTTTTTGCTTTAATTTGGTGATCATAAAAGGTTCAGGGATTTTTAACTTTCTTTTTCAAGTTTTGGCCTAATTCGGTTTCGATCGTTCACTAATTTTGGATGATAGACCTCTTCAAGTAACACAGATAATTTCTATCGTTAGTTGATATTTTTAAGACTTTATCAATATTTACAAGTATTCTATCAAAACAGCTATTCAAAAACAAAATTTGTTTTACCAAAAAATGTTTAAATCACAATGAGAATTTAATAGAAAATCTTCTTCAAACTATTATTTATCTAATGATATTTAACAATAATAAATATAAAGAAATCAAATAAATGATACAATCTATTCATTTTTAAGAGTAGATACATGTTCTTAACAAATAAACAAAAAAAGTATGTGAAAAATGATACGAGTTTAGAGCACCTGAGATCATCTAGTAATTATCAATAAAAAAGTTATATTACAAACAATATTATAAACTAAAATAGATAAAAATAGGTCTATTTTAAATAAAACAATTTTTTTCTACAGGTACTCAATATAATAGGAATGTAAGGTTGGTGGTGTTGCGTTAAAAAAGTTAGTCGTTAAAAAAGTTATTAAATAGTTCTGCGCATGCGTAACGCATGCGCATTATGGTTAAAAAGCATTCGTTAGGGAATGAAATTAGACGCACTGATCTCTATAATAACTGGATAGCGCAACTCCGAGCAAAACTTCTTATTTTTTGACGCCAAAATCGCCATATTGGAAAGCCCCAAAAATTTTAATCCCGTAAGCTTTAAGTTCTATTTTTCGGCTTATCGCTTTATCGCACATATCAGATTTCATTGTTCTGGGGCTTTCCAATATGGCGATTTTGGCGTGAATTTTGATATTAGAGATGCGCTATCCAGTTATTATAGAGATCAGTGAATTAGACGTTAAAAAAGTTGCATTGTTTCATTAGGGTATGTAAAATATTAAAAAGTAGTTTATACTTTACATTAAAAATGGCTGTCCATGTTTACTTAGTTGATGAAATTATTTTATACTTTATATTAAAAATGGCTATCCATGTTTACTCAGTTGCTAAATTCATAAGCTTTACTACTGATATATGGACCAGTAGTTCAAATAAAAGCTTCATGAACCTGACAGGTCACTGTTTAGACAATACATTTAATCAGAAAACTTGTACTTGGAGTAGCTCTATTTCCTGAGCGGCATACAGCAGCAAATATTGCTGAATTGATTGAAGATATTATGGCTGTATTTAAAATATCACCTTCAAAAATTCATTAAATAGCTGGAGATAATGGTGCAAATGTTGTTAAGGCTATTAAAGATAGCCCATATAATAGTATGCCTTGTTTTTTACACACACTGCAACTAGTAATTAATAAGTGTATTTTTGAACAAACAGTAGTCAAGAATGTCATTGCAAACTGCCATTCAATTGCTGGGCATTTCAGCCTTTCTCCCCAAGCCTGCCATAAACTTAAAGCTCTTCAAGAAGCAAACAATGTTCCTAAGCACAAATTTATTCAAAATGTTCCCACAAGGTGGAATAGTACCTATCATATGTTAGAACAAATTTATGAACAAAGGAAACCTCTAACCATATATGCACTTGAAAATGGTAAGCTTCCTTCATTAAATGCAAACAAATGGATAATTATTGGACAATT
Source organism: Hydra viridissima (assembly GCF_058129835.1). Classification (NCBI taxonomy): domain Eukaryota; kingdom Metazoa; phylum Cnidaria; class Hydrozoa; order Anthoathecata; family Hydridae; genus Hydra; species Hydra viridissima. The sequence goes on from NW_028324300.1 coordinate 30,283,427, forward strand.
TAGTGTTTTGCTAAAAAACTTCCAAAAAACAACAGTTTGCTTGAGTGAAAGAAATTCTATTGTCTCAGATATTATACCACAGATACAGTTTTTGAAACATTTCATTAATAAAGCTTCAATTAATGACAACTGATTTAACTAATTCAATTGAGAATAAATTCAAACAATATACTGATAACTATAACATCTTGTCAGCATTTCTTGATCCCGGATTCAAATCAAAAATGTTCAAAAATGAAAACACCTCAGCTGCTAAAACATTATTGAGAACATAACCATTCAACTTATTAAAACCCTTGAAAATATAAAAAATATCAAAGTTACTGAAAATGATTGGTCTGCAGCTTGTGACATTGAAAATATTGACTCAGAATATGCAAATAATTCTACAGTACTAAATGAATACAAAGATATAGTAGAAATGGGTTTTGACAATTGCCACAAACTTTAATTTTAAATGAAACTTAATTAAATGAAATTCAACTCTACTTAAATGAAGACCTTATTGACAAAGAAAACAATCCTTTGTTGTGGTGGAAATCACAGAAAACCAAAATGCCACTATTAGCAAAGCTTGCTTTAAAGTATTTAAGCTGCCTACTGTCTTCTGTGGAGAGTGAAAGACTTTTTAGCATTGGTGGAAATGTATATACTGCAAAGAGAAATAGCTTAACAGGAGCTCATGGTGAAATGTTAATGTTTCTGAACTATAGTATGAGAAATTAAAAATATTTGATTTTGCCTATTCATCCTATTTTTGGAATAAACAAATTTTAAAATAAATAAATATTTAATGTTTTTGTCTTTGAGAGAACCGGTTAAAGTATCAGTGTCAGTATAATTCTTTTAGAAGTGAGTATCTATGTTCTATTTTTTGATGAAATATAATTTATTTAGGAGTTTAAAAGCTTTGATACTATGAGGAGGTCAAATGAAATTAAAAAATGTCATGAAAAAAGTTTAATTTTGTAGAATTAGAAAATTGCGGAAAAAAAAAATTTAGAAAAAATAATTGAAACTTTTTTTTGAGCTATTGCTCAAAAATAAAAAAAGAACGTCTCCCAATTCCTTAATCAAAATTTCAAAGCATATTCTGTTGTGGATTTGAGGTTTGCGCAAATAAAAGAGTATTGTCAACCGGGGTAACTTTGGTCAGTTTTGGCAGTTTTTCTTAAACATCTCTGAATCTTATTAACTTTTTTACAGTTTTCTCTTTTGGTAATAGCATTATAGGTCTTGGCTATAGGGCTCTATATTTTTTTCATTTTTTAATTACAAATATTTTTAAACGCCGAAAAGTAACCAATGTTACCCCAGGTTTTTATCATGTTTGATCAATAATACCCCTGCTATGGGGTAACAATTCGTCACTTTGGAGTTTTAAAAAATCATCAGTCCTTAGAGAAACATGAAAAAAACATTTAATTGGACAGAAAATTTTCCAACTAGATCCCTGTTATTGTGCAAAAGTCATTAAAAGTCATTTTCTAGTAGGTCATCATCGTCATCTGAGGATGATGACACTTGTTCAAATCTTGCCCTTTTCTTGCAATTCTTGGTGTTATTGTTATTCTTTGATGTGGTAGGAGTTGTGTTATTCACCAGATCTTGCGGTATTATGGCTTTGCCAGGTTTGATCTTTTTTCCTCTGGTGCGCTTTGTTTTCCCATCCTGTTCACATTGTTTCACTAATAGACCTGCTATAGCTTCATTGAATACTTCCTTAACAGTACTACCGGTACCTACTCCAATGTCTTTGTTAACCTGTGGCAAACGCCTTATGATCATTTCTTTATCGAAAGGAAATATTCCACTAGACTTGAAGTCAGATCTCAAATTATCGCTTTTCAATTGACGTTGCAGTAGAGCAATAAGACCGGGGAACTGATTTTTTGGTATTTATTCTTTGATGCGCGATTCCCTTATCCAGTATCCTGCGCCATCTATCATTAGCGGACGGAAAACAGCAACGTCCAGCGGTTGAAGTAAATGGGAAGCGTATATTCCGAACTGTCGACAAGGCTTTCTCACGCTCATTCTTCCAGTTAAACATTCGTTCATAGCATTGGACAACGTTTCTTGACTGTATGTAGTTGCATATGCTCTTGAACCAGGCTTTCGCTTATATTTCCTCGGCATTTTCACCGGCTAAGAATCAAAATGGTTCAATAAATGTATCAGAGATATCAAAAAGCACCAAAATAAACTCAATGTAGTCTACGAAGTAACTGTACTATATTCACAAAAACTGTTGATATACCAAAATTGTTGATATAGTAGTTTATATATATTTTTGGTATCTCTAACAAAATTAAAACATATCTTTGTTAAATTTTAGGAATTTAAAAAAAAAATCAACAATTGACCAAAGTTACCCCGATTGACGGTACCATTTTGAATACTTTTTTAACAGGCAAACTTTTTTAACGCCTTACGGCGTTAAAAAAGTTGCAATTATTTTGCGCATGCGCAGATTTCACATTTAATTAACTTTTTTTAACGACTAATTTTTTTAACGCAACAGTGGCATACACTTTTTTTTTTGCATGTCGCTCTCTCAAGAATCAATATTTTTCAAAACTCCAAAAGCAGGCAGTTGCTGTCATCTATTTAGCATATTTCTGTCCGAACCGATTGTTAAAGTTCAAATTGAGTGAAATTTTACAGCTCTTACAGCGCAGACCATTGATTTTTTTGATTTTCAAGAATTGTAAGGTATGGTGGCAGATTGCTGTATTCAACTATATCACTACGTAGATGTGTAAATTATTTATTTAAGCAACTGGAAAATGATAAAAATGATGATTTTTAAATTTAGTTAAAAAACATCTCCACCTCATGAGTCACAATTTCGAAAAATGTTGCGGAAGGAACATGAAATAGGAACATGATGCAGGCCATTACTTTTCTGCCATGCAGTCTGCTGTTGAGTGATAATACTCTTGAAAAAAGATTAAAACATCAAGCGACTGCAATTTGTGTATTCAGTGAGTTGGAAACGTTAGCATGGTATGTCGTATTTGGCCGCCAAATCAAGAGTCTCAATTGATAGGTGGGATGTGTGGTTCTTGACCAAAAGAAGCGTCGGTGACACCTTGGAATTGCCATAAATTTTCACAACTTGGATTGCCTCCAACATTTGGTCTAAGCTAATTTTTTTTTCTGATTTTACTTTATGTGAAAGCATATCTAAAAAATTATAAAGAAAAAAACTAAAAAAACACACAAAAAAATCAATCCAAATGACGCAGAATATGTCATTTGCCGATAATATACACCTTGGGTTTTTTAGTTGATCCACCCAAACAGCAAACTGGTAATATAAATTATGGAAACTGTGCTCGTAAATTTTTTGGAAATGCTGTGAAGTCGGCTGAGATAACAGGAGGGCGGTTATAATTAATAGAACGCTTAATTATTCTAGAATGCATAAACTCGGATTTTAAAATCAGTTTGGATAAATTCGAAAAATACGTAAGAGAGACGGATGGTATCCTATGCCTGTTACCCTTCGTATAGTTTTATTTCATGGCAGAGCCATAATGGAAACGTGCATTCTTCCAATCGGACAATGTTCTGAAGAAGCCCAAGAGGCTAGAAACAAACACACAGGCAGTTTAGGGAACATTTTACGAGAACATCACGAATGGATACAAATACAGATTTATTAAACACGCTACTAATTTCTTCAGATCCGTTTATGGCAAGTTTAAGGGTCCGAAAATTAAGCATATTAAAATGAATCCTGAATTGTTAAATTTATTAGAAAGTGAGCAAAGTGAGACGGTTTTAGAAAGCGACAATTCTGTGGAAACATTGAGGATTCACTAGATGAACATATCATCGCCAGTGATACAAAATAACTGAGTAATCTATTTTTGCCTCTTTCAAAATGTTTTGTTATTTAATTGTAAAATATAAATTTAAATGTCTATTTTGTAAAAATTCTTTAATATTAAAACTAAAATTCTTAAATTCTTTAAATTTGCTCTATTTTAAAAAATATTATGTATGCTTTTATTTTTACTATTTTGCATTTTAATGATTACTATACCTATAATTGTACTTTAAATAAGCAAAGTTATAGCCTATGTTTGTGTTTGGAATTTTTTCCTTCTAGATTTTTAAAATGATACACTATGTGCCACCATACCCTACAAAAGTTTTGCCATCATACCTTAAAAGCTAGTGTTGGAAACATGATTACATTACTTTCATACGGTACCAATTGAGAAAATTTTTAAATAACCAAAAATTGTTAAGGAAGGCCTAAATAATACCTTCCATACATTTACCTGACTCAACTTTGACAGAATCTTCACTCTGGCACTGCAAACACAGATATTCAATGAAATTTTTTTTTTTTTTTACTACTATATTATTAAAATTTTAAAAAAACTTTAAGTTAGAGGTGTCGAAAATGTCGCCAACTCTGAGAAGATACATTAAACGGAAATTCGTAGTAAAAGATACTAATGCATATCATGTCTGACCAGAGAACGCCAGCTAATTGATCAGACATGGTATTAAAATGTGTTACTTGCCGAAAGTTAGTATGAAGAAGCAGGCGTTTAACAAAAACTACCTTAATAAAAAGGCGTTTTTTACACTTGTCACCAGAAGTATGTGGGCTGGATTAAAAACAGATGTTCTCTGGGATGCGAATACGATTCATTTTAAATATGAAAAGATTTGTTGCGGAAAGAGGACTGCTAAGGTTAAGTCGTTGGTAAACAGTATAAATTTGGTTGAAGCTAAAAACTACTGGCTTAAGAGAAATTAATCACAACAGGATTTCCTCGGAGCAAAGATAGCTTGTTGGATAAAGAGGAAAAATAAATGAGCTGAAGTTAGCAACATGGGTAGTGTATAGGAAATATGGATTGTTAGTTAAGTTTTGTCAGGACTGATACTCGCACTTGTATTATAAATGAAAGATTGTTCTGCACTGCATAAACAGAAACTGAGTAGTCGAGGCACTAAATGATTCAACAGTTTATATTCAATAACGCTCATGCTAGACACAACTAGGAGTATTTCAGATAAAGAACTACAGGTAAAGATGACGGAGAGCTAACACTTTCAGTCGATAGCAAATGAATTACTTGATGAATCTCCAAAAATCCTCTTAATAAGCAATATCTAAGTCTGAGTTTTCAACTCAAGAGGATTTCCTCAGAGAAAAATGTGATTTATTATAAAATGAATTTGGCAATACAAAAAATTATCAATCGAAATGATCAAGCCGGCGTAGAAGTCTTTTACAATACTGAAGTATTGTAAACACAATTTCTCTTCAGCAGGTTTAACTACCTCACCCCACCCCATTCAACTCCCCACCCCCCTCTAGATGTAAAAACTAATCTAATTCTCCGCTCTCATTTTATTTAACGTTTCTACCTAGCATTTTTAGTAAACTACAACTAATGTTTTTGAATATAAATTAATATCTATAAACATTATACAAACAGTTGAATTAGAACTTGATAAATTAGATCCTATTTTTGAAATTTCACAACATCACTTGCTTTAAGCAAAACAAAAATCAAAACGGCGGAAAAACGAAAAGTAAAAATGTTTAAAACTTCAAGAACATCGCACTTCTTTGAAATATATTCGTGTTTGACAGGCAACATATTTCGAAATCCATAAAAACACGAAGTCGATGTTTAGCGATTTGGCAAATCTAATTTCGAAAAAACTTCGATTTTCAAAGTTTTGCGAAGTAAAAAAAACTCTTAATGCAAAAGCTTAGAAATTATTAAAACAATTTTTTTATTAAAAAAAAAAAAAAAAAAAAAAAAGAAAAAAAAAAAAAATTAATTAATCAGAGTTTGATTTTGTAAAACAAATTTTATTTAAAAAAATAATCAAAGACGAATATTGAAATCTAAAAAACGCTCGTGCAAAACTCAATAAACAAAATTTGCTTAAGAGTCGTGAAAAACGTGACGTTCCTTTATGAAGTACGTGCCTTTATCAAATGTATGCGCTATGAAATTGTAGTTAAAAATTTATCTGGAAGGAATCTATTAGTTTAAATATTATTTGAGCGGTGATGGTAAAAAATCTTTGTAAGCCGATTTCATAGGATCAAACAGCTCTTCACCTCGAAAATTCGGTGATCTATCGCGATACTTCGGTAAAACTCTCGATCGATTAGCTGAAACACGACTGCTGTTTGGTGTATTCCCGGATTCTGAAGTAACATTTGTGTCGGGAGAAAAAAATGGAGAGTTCGCTCGCGATTTGTAAGGCCAGCTATAGCTTCGATGCATCAAGCCGCTGCTCCTTCTCTGCGCACTCACGCGCAAACTTTTTTTTGGACCAGAAGTATGTGTGTTTGAATTCGAACTGATGCTTAACTTGTCTAAGCTCAGGAAAGGTGACGTGGCAGATGATTCATCATCGTTGGATTTCTTTATACAAAAAATATCTTTGCTCAACGAATCAATATCCTTGCTTACAATTCCTGCAAACTTTTTTTCAATTGGTTTTAAAATCGGACTGTCAGAACAAATAGTGCTGTTATTCAATTTAATGGTATTTTGAAAATTGATCGCGCAATAATTTTCTTTATCTTCCATATGAAGAGATTTAGATACTTCATACGCTCGCTTTAAAGCCGTATTTGCGCGCAAACAGACAACGTCATTATTGAGTGAAAAATCTATAGGACTATTATAATCTCTCAAACGTCTATCATAAACAGGACGCTCAACGTTACCAACCGTAATGTCACGTAAACATTGTCTATTTACGCCACTAATGATAACTTTGCTCTCATCATGTCGATGTTCAGAATGTCGTACTGGGGTAATAAGCTCATTTTGATCTTCCCAGAAATCATTTAATAAAGGTAGCTTTGGTTTCGGTAAATTCATTTTATCGTTTAAAACCGAGCTAGGAAGTGATATCGAGGAGGAAGCACGCGTAAAAAGAGCAGCAGCTTTCTTTCTGCTTCCGCTATTGTAAACAGTATTATACTGAGTACTATCTAAGGAGTCAAAATCTCTCAAGTTTGTCCTTTTAGGAGTGATGAGATCGCGATGTTTGAGAATGCCTTTTAAAGGAGTGGTCATACTCTCGTGATTATCGAGTGTAACAATTTTAGGACTCACAAACTCATCAGAATTATGCTGACTAACATTGAATGTTGGCAACAAGTGAGGAAAACCACCTGCAACTTGACTTTCATCAATGCTAAGATCTGTTATATGTAAAATTTCCGGCTCATCCTCGTCACTACCTTTACTGATATTCATGTCAACGCTTTCATCAAGAGAACCTAAATTGAGAAACTATTCGTACAAAAAAACAACGAAATAATCAGAATAGCAAAAATGTCTTCAAATAAGTTAACCATGGTAATACAAAAAAAAAGGTTTTAAACCTCTTATTTTTTATCTTTGTCTTAATATATCTCAGTATTTTTCAGGGAAGATGTTCAAATGATTATGTATCTACTTTTTGTACCATGAACTTGAAGTCGGGAAATTAGAACAACAAATAATCATTTAATGTAAAGACGTTTTTTTCAGATAAATTGCTTTCAGAACAATTTTACTTTTTTTTTTTCTATTTTCCGAAAAATTTATAGTTTCCATTCCTACTTTCAAAACAATTTCTGATACTAAGTGTTAACTTTAGTAAACAGTATTTGTAAACAGCATTTGAAAGAAAACCTGATGGCAAGCTTTTGTTTGATTATAAGAAAAGACCAAAGTTCTTTGTTGTAGAAAGTGAATCAAAAGAATGTTTTTAACACAGAAACTGAGATTGAGGTGAAATTATCTTTTTTTGAATCACATAATAAAAACAGAAAGCTAATTATTCTTGCCATATAAAATCACATAATAAAAACAGAAAGCTAATTATTCTTGCCTTGATGACCTTCTTTTTTAGAAAATAACTTGGTAGAACATTCAGAAATCGAAGAAATATCAAACCCTCCAAAAGCGTGTATGTTCCTTGCCGTGGATTCCTTAATACTTTGCTGAGAGCTCATTTGAAGTTCACTTTGACAACTCTCTTGCATAAAAAACATTTCTGTGGCTTAAGGAAATTTAAAAAAAATCATTCACATGACATAGGTTATCAGATTTAATCAAGATAAACAAAAAATGATAAACTATACACATTAAAAGAAAAGAGATACCAGGATTAGAAGCAACTTCATTTTTTATAGGAGATATATCTGGATATTGAATCTGAACTGCACGGCTGGATTCACGAATATCAGTTCCACTAGCATTAAAATCCAAACTAACATCTGGTAGAAAAGAATAATCACTGATATCACTTGACAGTTTCTCACTTGAACGTATTGGCGACATTGAAACGTTAGATAAGGATATATCTCCACAGTGACGCAATGGGGTACAAACTGCTGCTATTTGTGGTGGAGTGACTTTTGCTGGTGATTCAAACACAGTATGTAGGCTTGCAAATGTATAAGAGCTGATAGGTGAAACAGAGGAGGCATCTTGCTCACCAGGTGTAATGGGTCTATTTCTGTGAGTACAACTCACTTCTAAATGTTCTTTTGTTGGACTTGAAGTTGTATAGTTTGCAGCAGTTGTATAAGGACTACAAATGTTTGATTTTAAAGGAGTTTTTATTTCTTGAACAAATAGCTTACGACGTAAAGAAGATATCATCAATGCTCTGGCTTCTCCAGATTCATCATAATAAGAGTAAAAATCTTTGCCAAGCAATATTTGTAAGTCAAAATCCATAGAAAAAGTTAACTCTGTTTGACAACAAGCATCAGAAAGTAATGTTTCTTCTAATTGAACTTCCTTATTATTATTGTTTTTATTTATTTTCTGATCTGTTGCTTCATTTATATAATGTGTAGTAGGAAAGTCTGGTGAAAATGTCACTCGTTTAAGTACATTAGAATGGTTTTCTAACCATGGTGATGGAAGAAGAACGCTTTTAAAATATTCATCAACCTGACGTTGGCTTCGTTCTTCATCTTCCTGAGTGGAGTACCTTAGAATAATTATATATATATATATATATATATATATATATATATATATATATATATATATATATATAAACACACACACACACATAAATGTATGTATGTATGTATGTATGTATGTATGTATGTATGTATGTATGTATGTATGTATGTATGTATGTATGTATGTATGTATGTATGTATGTATGTATGTATGCACAATAAGTTGACAAAATGATTTATTACAACTAATATAAAAAGTATTTACATTTCAATTAATACTTTGATACCAGTGAACATTTAGTAAAAAAAATTTATACTTTTGAGTCCTTTTTAGGCATTCTTTCTTTTATTATTTTCATTAACTATAACTTTCAACTTGAAAAATCTTATTAACACATAAAGCAAGCAAATTAGGAGAAAAAAAGAGAGAAAAAACAAACAAACAAATTATAACCTTTTTTTGTTTATTTTCCTTTTTAAAAACTATTAATGATAATTAGTAAATATGGTAAATTCCATGCTTACTGATGTAATTTCTCACAAATTTCTTATTTGAATTTTAATGCTTTTAATTTTTTTACAAAGCCAAAACATTAACTGAAATCTGTCTGTAATTAAGGATAATTTTGATATAAAAGTTTTTCAAACTATTGTTTATCTTTAAAATGGTTACTTCTTTATATTGGATAATATATGTTGTTTATTGTTCTAGAATTATCTTTAAATTAGATTCTACTAATTCAAGAAGTTTAATTACTCATAAAAGTTTGATTTCATTTAATTTTCCAATAGCATATTTAATTTGTACAAAAAGTTACTAATACATGTAAACTTCTGTTATGGAAGTTTTGTAATATATTCCTGAAAAAATGATTATTTTTATTCCAGCTAATGATGTTTTTTGATTGTGTTTCTTAGTTTAATTGACTGATGTCAAAATATACCAAAAAAACAACTTTGACATTCATTTTTTCTGCTGCAAAAAGTAATACTGTGCTACTTCATATTATTATATATTATTGGATAATTATTACAAAATTTTGGATCTCACATATTTTTTGACAAATCTTTCAAATTTGTTAATGACAGATTTGTAATTCATGAGTGCAAAAAAAACCCATCTAAACTTTTTTTGTGTCATTTTTCTAGCACAAAAAGAGAATTAGATGGGCTCTCAAAAATAAAATGATATACTGATTTTTTAATAGAGATGTGGTACTATTCAACAAACAATTTTGATGTTATACAGCTGAGGTGAATATTGAAGCTTGAGTCTAGTTGTAATGAGCTTTTTGTTATTCATTTTGAAGATACATTTCATGCAATTCTTTTCATAATTCTCTACAAAATCCAACTCCTCAACAACTTTGTTAGAACTTGGTTTCATACTTTTTATTTAGCATTTGATGATTTGTTTTGGGCTTGATTAATTTTTGCATAATATATAATTTTGTATGATCGAAAAGTTCAGAAGCTTTTTCATTATCATGGATTGTATGAATTCTCCAAATAAAACTTTGAGAGAATCCATACAATATTTGCACTGATTTATAAAATACACTACAAATGGATGTGAAATTGTATTGGATGCATTTATCAGTCAGCAAATAGTTAAATATTGGATGGAACATTTCAAAATTAGTTAACTAGTATATAGAGTTAACACAAATATTCTATAGCTTTTTTGGGATTGACAAAGCATTGTGTGAAGTAGAAAAATTTAATCCAATAAAAATACCAGGATTTTCTTTAGAAAACTTCTTTTAAATATCAGTTTGCTTTTAAGATCTGTTAGGCATCTAGATATAATGTGTAGGAAAAGACAACCACAAAAAGTTTTTTTGTAGAATCATATTATTACCATATATAATCTCTCAATGAATTAAATAGAACTAGTTTAAAAAAAAAAAAAAAAAAAAACAAACTTACACAACACTATATTCTTGATTAGGATTTAAGTCCATTACTGTTGGTTTTATTTTAGCAATTTGGTCAATAGACCATCGAAATTCATTTGATTCACGCTGAGGTGTAGCTGTCATCTGAAACACAGATGAATCAAGGACTGGAAAATTATCCCGCTCATATAAATTACTATCAAAAGGGTTGCGAGTCAATTCTAGAAATTGATTTTTAAGACCACTTTCATCAACAGCCATCACTGATGCTTCTGCCTCATCACCTGGCATGGCAAGTTATTTAAGTTAACTTAAGTTAACTATCTCCAAAAAATATTTTTATAAAATGCAAATAATATGAATGTGTGTCTATATATATATATATATATATATATATATATATATATATATATATATATATATATATATATATATATATATATATATATTTCAACTTAACTGAAAAGCAAATAAATTAGAAAAAAAATAGAGAAAAAAAAGTTAGATTTTTTTGTTTATTTTCCTTTTAAAAACTACTACTAGACACAAAAAAATGCATATATACACACATACATAATATACACACATTTATACAAAAGTTTTGGTTGTAGCTTAAGACAGTTTAATAGAACAAAGTTTGTAAATGCATGTATTGATATAACAAACTTCTCACACAATGTTATATAAATCCTAATATGTATGATTTATATATCTGTATACTATTGTTTTATAGTTAACTGAGAACAATTAAAAAAACAACCTAAAACTGCAATTTTTGCTTTATATGTGGTGTAAAAATAATGTAAAAAAAAACTGTGCTTTTCTTGTATTTTTAAATATTGGGCTAATTTTTTTAAATGTAAAAACTGATACATGATTAACTTCCAATTTGCTATCAAAAAAGAAAATCACTTATCAAAAAATTTTAGGTTTGACAAAGAAGTATATAGAGATTAAATTACATGTATACCACTTTTGATCTGATCAGTGTTTAAGCCTTACAGAGCCTTATCCATCCCTATGAACATATTTTTATTGCACTAATGGCTATTGATTGTATTTCAAAAAATTAATTAAAATCCTAAAAGTTAAGGGAAGCACTGAATAAAATTGTTGAATTGTTGCTACTTGTAATGAATTTAAAAATCTCCAGAAATCCTAAAATGCTTTTAGTTTTTTTTGAAAAAAGGTATCCTAAATTTATAGTTATAGTTGATACAAAAAAACTTGCAAGTTAAAAAATGTATATATAATGATGTATGCATAGGAAGAAAAAAAAAAAAAAAAGAGCAACAGTTGTTATTCAAACAATCTGTTTTATATCAAAAAACAAGTTAAACGAAACTTTAGACTCAAAAAACTTTTGGGAATTCAATACATTAAATATGCACGCAATTCCAAAGTCAGAATAATTTTTATTAGCAGCGTTTATCTTGGTGGTTGTAGCTACTGCTGGTACTTATTGTTTTATTTAACAACCCATTCGTTTGTTTTGTTAAATTTGTTGTTAACCGCTTTATTTTTGAAAAAATAAAATGACGTCAGCCGAGCAAAAAGGATTGCATTGAAAATAAAACCCGGGTTATATCAACAATTGATGATCCGGTGTCGTACAAATTTATTTCCCCCATAAATTTAATTCCGTGGCGCAAGTTTCAGTTGCTAAGGAAATAAAATTATGCGGCTTGCGCATAAAATTGTTTCCAGATATAAATTTATTTCCGTAGCAGAAAAATATTTGCAGAAAAAAAAAGAAAAGTATGTTTTTTTTAAATTTATCTGCGAGGTAAAGAAGGTAATTTTATAGCAGAATTTTTTTAACTCAAAAGTAAACTAGTCACTCAAATATTTAAGAAGATCTAGGGGGAGCGCAAAATACCTGAGCCCATAGATTTTTGGGGCTGATTTTGTTTACTTTTTTACTGGTATTTTAATTTTTTCTATATTTTCTTAAATCTATTATACCAATACTGAGTAAAAGGGCCCTATTGGAATTACTTAGCCCGAATGTCTGAGTACTTTTAACCGTGCCTTTGAAATATTCTCATAATTGTAACTTTACCAGCTGTGAGCAACCCTTAACACAGATTATTAGTAAATAAATCAATAACAATTTAACTTATCTGAAATGTATTATCATACGACCAGATCGACAAAAAGGCTAGTATCACAACCTAGACAGCACGGGAACGTATAAAAAACATACAATTAACGTTTTGGATGCGTTCTAAACGCATGTAAGTAACGACGCTCAACGATGTCCTCTTTAGACGATTAAGTTCCATATGCGTATAAAGTTGATCCTGATATCCCAGCTGACATTTGGTCCGGAAAAGACGTCTTTGAACGTTCAAAAGACGTTCAGAATTTCTTTTAAACGTTTAAAAGATGTTTGTTATGCTTTGAGCGTTGAATTTAGTAATCACAAATATTCTTGAGCTTTTTGTGACTTTAACGTTCAAAAAAACATAAGTGACGTAAGTGAATACACAATTAAAAGAGCTTTTTTCCAGAAAATTTAAAGTAACAAAATATATTTTACATTACAAAATCTACAAAACTGACAGTATGGATTTCTTTTTCACGGCCACTGCTGCCTTTTCTATCCGCCTAAAAAAGTAGAACAAAAAGTATAAAACGAGCGTGTCATTAAAATCTTCTAGGTCTGATGCCTGATTCATGAACTATGAATCAAGTAATTCACTTCATTCACTTACCATAAATATAAATCAAAGTTCATATATTAACTTTGAAAAACGAAAAAATTGTCTTGTTCTTATACGTGTCACAGGATAATACATCCTATCAAACATATTTCTTGACTCTCATTGTCATCGAATATGCTAAACTAGCAGGTAACTGAAAAAACTTTAGTACAAAAGGTATATTGGAATTTTTCACTAATACTTTTTTTCCCATATGCTTAATAATGTTTTTAACAGAATTGTAGCTATGAAAAAAGCCTTTTTTGTGATGATTGTGACTGCCTAATCCGAAAAAGACGCATCTTTTGTATTTACCATACAGCATTGACATCATAGATAGAAAATGTAGATTCTTCAAACAGGTTTTATCTTGTCTTCTGAAGGCATCAATATCCACAGAAGCAAAAGTCTAACTTTCAGCATGCTCTGATAAAACCTTGCAATAATAAACAAAATAAATTATATCTGGTATGCCCTATGGTAAGAATAAATCAAAATAACTTAATTCCTGATGCAAAACACATTTTACCATTAAAACATTAATATAAGTCGATCCCTTAATGTTTGCTTTGACAAATCCTCACAATAATACCTGAAATAAAATAAATATGATATATAAAAATGATAATGAAAAAGTATTGATCCATTCATAGACTAGTCATTAGGGGATGGCAGGTGCCATACATTCAGGTTACACTGATTTATTAAAATTACTAAACACCAGCATCTTGTCTAATTAGTAGAAAACTAAAATAATCTGAAGCAATATTAAAAGTTGATTATTAAATAATACAAAACAAACATTTCCATGCACTAATTTTTTAAGCTTCTGCCACTGATTCACAAGAATCATGAAAATAATTTTTACAGCTATCAAACTGCATAACCTTTTAATCTATACTGAACTTATAATCTATTATTAGACAATCTACATGACAATCTACATATTATCAGACAATCTACATTAACAAACATTAAAAATCGCAGAACTACTTTTACATTTATAAGCTGTCTTTTCCAAATATGATCTTGGAAATGAGGTAAAATACTTTGCTTTAAAGCAATTGTGCAAATGCTGGTGCATCACAAAATGATTGTACAAAATGGATGAAACATTTTGTCCCATACAAATATCTACTGCAAATGTAATTGCAAACAAACCACAGTCAATTCCTCCAATTTTTGGCTGACATTGGTATAGACTGTATTTTTAGAAGGCGATATATTTGAAACAATTTGGTTTTGTAGATGCAAAGTTGGCATTTGTTTCTTCATTGAGTCATAAATTTTAATAACTCCATCACTGCAATCATGTGTGCTAATCAATAGCCAGTGAAAGGATCCATCATGCAAAATTTGTAGCATCTCCTGTGAATGTTTGCTGAACATAAGATTAGTTCCTAATAAAGTGTCTTGCATACCTTGAATAGCAGGATATTGATTTCTTAATATAGCTTGAGTAGCATTAATTTCAATATCTGTTAACATGCTTTGATTCAGAATACTCTTAAACACAGATACACTAACTGTAATGCTATTTTTGGGTGAATAAGAATGAATATGGTCAATGTTTTTAATATCTGACTGATTTTGTAATGACATTGTTTGACTAGATCTAGTCTTTTGGACAACATTTGTTTCTGGATAACTACTGAACGACAAATCTAAATGAGTTGCTTCTTAATGTTGAGTATTAGTTTCTATGTCTTTACATGGATAATAAGATTTAAGCTGAGAAACAATTACTTTTGTCTTTAAAATTTCACCCTTAAGGTTTTTTAAAGCGCATTGACCTTTTACATTTAAAGCAGTAAGAATATATGGTCCCAACCACTCCTTAAGATAAAAACTCACTTTTGCGACCACGCTTTCTTGTATTTAACTTCATCACTTGATCATTAGCTATAAATGTAAACGTTTTTACACTTTTTTTTGAAACTTTTTTCATGTGTTGCTTGCACTGCTTTTCTTGAGCAACTTATATATTTTCTCTAACTTCTTTCTCTACAGCTTCACAATCATTAACTGGCTTTTCTACTGCAAAATCAAATATTATATATATTCAGAAAAACTACTAGTTAAATTATCATCAGTCTCATTCTGAACATTTATCACCTCAATACCTGGAGGATGTCTTAAATACATAAGATAAAATGGAGTCATCTTTGTAGAATTCTGGCATGATATGTTCAGTCCATAAGCAATTCCAGATGTCTAACTAATATAAATCATCAAAAATAATAATAATAATAAATGAAATTGTACATTTTAGAGAAAATGAGTTAAAGTTGTAAAGACTATCAAACCTATCCCAGTCAATCATCTCATTATTAGTATACTTGCTTAAAGCACGCTTAAAAGTTTGATTTGTATGCTCATCTTGACAATTACTTTGAGGATGGTATGCTGATGTCACAAAATGTTTAATACCCATTAATTGAAAACTTTTATGGTTAAGCTATATAACAAAAAAATTAAAAATAATTAATAAAAAAATTTAACAACCACAAAGAAGATGAAAGTTTTAGAAAACCTTTTAGCATTTACCTCATTTACAAATTCTCTTCCTTGATCAGTAACTACTTTTTTTGGTGGACCATACATTTGAAAACTGTTAACCAAAGCAGTAGCTAAAGCAACAGCAGATTTTTCAAGCAATGTCCTAGCAACAATCCATTTTGTAAATAAATCTGTTATTGTTAAAACATATTTATTGCCGTTTAATGTTTTTTTAAATTGAATGGAAAGTTTTTAAATATTAAGTTATGAGTACTGACTTGCCTATTCCTGTAAAATTCTTTGCAGCTAATCTTAGTCCTCGTTTTTCAATGTTGAAAACAGTGTTTGCATACTTACCCGGCGCAATGATATATTATATATACTAGATGTCTAACTTCGATCCGAAAAGTGTAGCCGTGGGAGCCATTTCTAATTCGGGCAAAAACATGCATTTCGATGGCTCCGCGCAAAATCGGACTATCTGCAATCTCCGCCAAAAACAAAATTGGCATATCTGCAATCTCCGCGTAAAACAAAATTGGACTATCTGCATTTTCCGCCAGCTTTATTTTTGAACTATCTGCATTCTCCGGGCGTTCAAAGTTTTTATTGCATGAAATTATGCGCCTTGTCAAAATGTGATTTCACTACAAATGGCAGATCTCATGAAATAAGTTGTTAATAAGAAGACAGTAATTGCATTATTTTCCATCTATTCCTGAGATATAAACCTGTTTAAGTTTTAACACAAAGTTTCACTTGCCACATTTGATTTTGTTTAGAAGTAATTATTTTAAATAGTTATATGACATATGGTATGTTAATGCAAATGAAAAATTTACAATATTTTTAGAACATCATTTTAGCAGCTAAAATAAGAACAGTCTGCATCTACTTTAATCTCAAGTCTGAACTTAGTAAGCGTATACACATCATGAATTGATCAAAGTGTAGCTGATCGCAAAACCAATTTTATGTATTCAAATTTAATTTGAAATTAAAATGCTGCTGGATTAAGAAAACGTTTTACAGTTTTACGAGGCTTATTCGAAACATTGTTTGGTGTTTTTCAAGTTTGTCTATTTTCAACAGAAAAAAAAGAAAGTAGTGTTACTGTGTTATCTATATTATATAGGTATACTATATAGCATATAGCAGTCAGTCATATTTTGGTTAAATGTGAAAATAACAAGTTGGTTTGTTTAGCTTACAAAATTAATTAATTCAAGTGTATTATTGCTATCGTCAAATAAAATATGTTAGATCTTAAAAATATGTTAGGACTACAAAATTATAGATGTTTTTAGATAAGTTGTGTTTGTATGTTAAATTATAATTTCTAAAGTTAAAAATTACCTAAATGTGACTATAATTTAAATTCAAGTAATTAATATTGTCTATTACAAATGTGATAATTTATTATATTGGGTATACTGTAAAAGTAATAAAAGCCTGATATTCAGATCAATGTGCAAGTTAAGGATATGTTTATTTAAAACAGCAGTTTTTTGTTATTTTTTAATTATTCTTTTATAGAAAAAATACAGCTATTTTTGATTGTATTAGTTATTACTATCATAGTAAAAAAATTACAACCCTTTTTTATATATCATTACATCCCAAAGTCTTGGATATGTAAAAATTATCAAATATAATTGGACCAAAATTGTTTGATCATCACTGCAGTTGAGGTGACATCTGATTAAACCAATGTTTAATGGTTAAGAGCTCAAATCCAACTGAACCTAAGGTTCAGTTTGATTTTGATCCTAATTATTGATAAACCAAGTTTAAGAAAAGTTGGAAACCATGACGTTTAATACTCATGCATGAGTTTCTAACTAGTTTGTGTTCAGTTAAGTGGCATCTCCAAAAAAGAATGGTTTTAAGTAGACAACAAAGAAAACTCCACATAGTTTGATTGCTTAATGAACAAAAAAAGGGTAATTACAATAATTTTGTTAGTTACGATCTAGGTTACAATATATATATATTTATATATATATATATATATATATATATATATATATATATATATATATATATATATATATACATATTTATAAATGCGTGTGTGTATATATATGTGAATATATAAATATATGTATGTATATATATATATATACATATATATATACATACATACATATATTTATATATACACGTATAGTATATATATATATATATATATATATATATATATATATATATATATATATATATATATACACAGGGTGTCTGCCAATATTATAAGTTGGATTTCCCTAGCTTTTCCCTGATATTTACCTATTTCTCGTTTAGAAAAATGCTCTTCAACTGCAAAAATATAAACAATAATACAACCCACATTAAATATATCAAGAGAAGTTCATAAAACTATCTGCCAAATAAACTTTTAGATTACGTGAACTATATACAACTTATTTAAGTTATATAAGTTTGATAAAGACTCATCTTTCCTGATTTTTTTAAAATTTAAACTAATTTCTCTGATAATCCCCTAATTTTTTTGAAGATATCCGAATTCCCTGGCATTTCCCTGATTTCGCAGACATCCTGTATATATTTATATGCAGATCTTGTGTATAAAGACCACTTAGCAACATTGCAACATAACATAACAAGAATTTAATTTGATCTAAACTTATTAGTCACAACAACAAGGCTAAATAAAATTGACAAAGTATGTATGATGAATTTAGCAATTAGTATGTAACATAACAATGTTTTGTTACATATGCTATATTATTATTAACAATAACAAGTTATTTTTAACATATTTATCTTAACTAAAACTACTTGATTACTCACAAACTTAATCAAGTTATGATCAAGGTTTTGTGTTTAAATAATCGCTATTAATAAATGTTTAAATAATCGCTATTATTTAAAAAATTGTAGAATTTTATAAAAAACTTCAAATATTTAAAGAAACACCACCAAAATATTATGCACCCGAAAAACGCAGATAGTCCAAAAATGTATCTGGCAAAAATGCAGATAGTCCAATTTTGTTTTACGCGGAGATTGCAGATATGCCAATTTTGTTTTTGGCGGAGATTGCAGATATGCCAAATTTGTTTTCCGCGGAGATTGCAGATAGTCCGATTTTGCGCGGAGCCATCGATTTTTAACTTTTATTTCGCACGTCGGATATAGTTTTTGCCCTTATTACAAATGGCGGGTATAGTTTTTGCCCTTATTACAAATGGCGGATTCAATTTGTAAACAAAAAAAGCGGCTTCACTTTTCGTCCAATAAAATCCCGCAAGTTAGACATCTAGTATATATAATATATCATTGACCCGGCGCACAGTGGAGTATTTGTATGACAAAACCGCTCAAAAATATTTTATGAATTTTTTTTCGCTTTATTAGTTTAAAACACAGAGTTTTATTAAAATTAAATGTTTAATTAAAAAAATAAAATTTTTTAAAGAGTAATTTATTATTAACAAAAAGACATATTCGCTTATCAAAGCTTCATGCTGAGATCATCATATTGACTGCTTCTTTGGAAAAAGGCAACGTTTTTTTATGCCGTTTTGATCTAGAACTACTTATGTATGGGTCTGAACTCAATAGCAGCCTATTTAATACGTCTGTATTGCAGTCGATACGAGAAAACTTTCGACTAAAATTTTGTCTGTACTGCCGAAAGTGTTTGTTTCGGGCTTCAGCTGCCTCCTCGGATAACTGGCCGATAGGGAGGATTGCATGAGTTATTACTTCGGCACCATGCATCAAAACTTTATGCATGGTTGGAGACATGGGATACCAACCATACAGATTGATATACAGTTTAGCAGTTTCATGAGCAAAAGCGTCGAATTTAACAGCATCAATTTTATATCCACTTGAAATGACTTCAAGAATAACGTGTAAGCCTTTTATCAAATCCAAGTTAACACCAGTTATTTGTGAAGATAATTCCGGGTTTGAAAAAAATCTTCTTGACGTATTGCCGTCATTCGTATTTCCAAACCCTGCTTTAGGTATATCTACTTGAAGCCCTAATTCTTCTTTGAAGGATGTTTGTATTTTCTTCTTTGCTTCTTTGACAATTTTTTTTTCCTCGTCTGATCGAGCTTGCCACTTTTGTAAAGGTATTTTATAAGCTAAATGAAGAAGCAATTCAAAAAAGCGGATCCTTGCATGAAGAATCGAGAGTCCAAATGAGATGGTTTCCGTATTGATTGGCTCTTTTTTAATCAATTTATTAAAATCTTTCGATGTTTGTCCACAAATGTAGCACCTCATAGTTGATGTAGTATCAGTTGCAGCGTTGCACACTTTACCATCTACCATTGTAAAAAGCAAGGTATGCTTTATTTTTCCAATTTCATTGGGCAACCTTGTTTCCCTGAGATTCCTTATTTGGTTTTTTACGTGCTCTATCTCGTCCATTGTTATGTCTTTAGATTCACTAATGAAACGTATTCGCATGGGCCTGCAGAACCTTGGAGATGAGGTGACTGAGTTTTGCCATATAATTTTTTCCTGTTGGCCATCAATTTTAACAATCATTCTCAGAGGTACTAAAGAACTTTGAAAAATATTTGCATCACTGTCGGTGTTGTTTTGAAATTTTTGCTTAAATTTTGCTTGTTGCGATCCATCACAGCCCCATTTTGATATTAAAACCATATTTTTCTTTTCTTCAATTGAACACTTTTCTACAACCTCTGAGACATATTTATATTAGCGTAATGTAGTGTGGTCAAGTAATGCTTGTAGTTGAATTTCAGCTGTTGTTTCGGTTACTTGTATCGATTCCTTATTAGGGTAACATTCTTTTTTGGCTTGTTGTATTATTGAGTAGCAGGGGTAGACACTTTTGTTTCTACTTTGAATAAGTTCCCACTGTTTTCTGGTAAAATCGCCTTCTACAAACAGTGCCAGTGCCTCTTGAGGTGTTAATTTATTGACAGTTACTTTTTTAAAAGCAGAGTTAAATGCTTTTCGGTATTTCTTTGCTCTGGTAGGCGTGGCCGTAATTTCTTTAATAAATTTTGAAACATCAGTATTTCCTGAAGTGTGCTGGCTCATTCTGGCTGCATACGTCAACTCATCAACAGAGACCTGTTTGCGCAAATCCATAGTTTTTCGACGCTTGCTGCAATCACTTAGTTCTATAAATGATTTTGATGGTCGTCCAGGTTTCTGTCGAATGTTTATTGACCAATAAGGTAGCTCGATGTTTGATTTGAGCCATTGTTTATTGTTTTTTATAAAACTTTCTTGTTTATAACTTGCAGCTATCCATCTTTTCTTGAAATCACTCTTAAAGAATTTTAAAATTCTTGTTATGGTACTTTTTTGATCTATTGGATATTTCATGACTGTTATAAGGTGTTCTTCTAACAACGAAAACTTTTCATCAAATTTTTTACCTTTACAATCTTTCATTATTTCATACAACTCTCTTCTAGTGAACAACTTTTTGACTTCTGTCGAATCTACATGATAAATAATAAAATCAGTAAATACATAGTGGTGTGACCTTAATGAAAGACAAATAAGATATATATATATTTTTTGAGATTTTATAGTTTGATAGTCTAATATATTAGATACAATTTAAGATTTACGTAGTTTGGTTAAGTTTGTACAAAAATATTCAAAAATTAGACAACAAGAATTTATTTTATAGCTATTTCAAGACGTTTTACGAGATTGTGTATATTACGAAATGGTCTACACACTATTTTTGAAGCGTTAATATAAAAAGTGGCGGACGTTGGCGGATAATTTTACAAAAGTATCTGATTGTTTACAGCCTATAGTTATTGCTCGTAAAAAAATTATAACTCGACAAGACCATACTTGTTAACAAAAACATTATTACATTATAATTTTATATGAAAATTAAAACTCAAATAGTCCATCATAAAAACGCTTTATATTATGCACAATAACTACAGAAATTTAATGTAATTTTATTTTAAAATATAGGTCATACCTTCCTCTGCCATAATTAGCCGTTTATTTTTTCAAAACTGAACAATATTATAATAATAGCTGCAATAGCAAATGTCACAAATTTTTGAATTTTTTTTTCCCACGAAATTTCAAATAACAACGCCACGTTCTGAACAAAAATACGACAAAAGGAAAAATCGAGAAGAATTTTCTGTTACATAATCTAATGAAGCAATTATCTAGCTTGAAAATAATAAAGTTAATAAGACTTTTATGCGAACTTGATTTTTTGACTTTTGAGCGGTTTTGTCATACAAATACTCCACTGTGCGGCGCTACTCCACTTTCTCCCCCCCCCCCCCTAATTTTATGATTGATTCTGATAGAGAATTTTATGCTGATTAAGAATCGTATAAAAACATGGGTCTCAAAATCAACGCAAAGTGCTCTAGTCTGATGTTGAAAGTACAAAAATATACCACAAATCGCTAATATTCGCCATCTTGAAAAGTGATTTTTTTTTGTTTAAAAGTTATCCTTTCAAAGTATCAACAGCCTGGTTTTTATTTTTTATATTAAAGATTTCGAATAAAAGAACAAAGAACCGGTGCGTTAAGTTCATAATCAGGTGTATTGACCGCATTTTTTTTTCTCTTAGCAGGTAATGGAATTCAATGGCATTTACTCTTATCGCGTCAATTTGCTTCAACTGGATTCTTAGTTTGTTAGCTTGAGTGTCTTAGTTTGTTAGCTTGAGTGTATAAAAGTTAAAAAGTGTCCACATTCCATTAGATTCCTCATCCCTTTTTTAACATATACGGAAAATTTTATTAAAATTGGATGTGTTTTGGTATTAAGGAATCCTAACCTCCAAAAGCTTCGTTTTAAAAAAACGTTCCCGCTTCAAGCTTTTTTCTTAAAAGTGGTCTTAAGATATGGATAAAATTTAAATGAAGCCATATAATCCATAGTACTTTCTATATTTGGCTGTAAAGAGGTTGAGTAACACTAATTGATTCAAAAAACCTCAAGGTGTTTGCTTAAGCATACAAAAAGATATAAGAGAGTAAAGTTCATGAAAATTTCGTGTTTTTTGTCAAACGTCGGATGTTTTTCGTTGAGCCGTGGAATCGCTATCTATATTAAACCAGAAAAAATTCCTTATAGTAAAAACCAGGCTGGCAATGTTTTGCGGTTAAAAACAATATCAACCGTAAAGTTAGTGAATTCAAGATGGCGAATATTAGCGATTTGTGGTATATTTTTGTACTTTCAACATCAGACTAGAGCACTTTGCGTTGATTTTGAGACCCATGTTTTTATACGATTCTTAATCAGCATAAAATTCTCTATCAGAATCAATCATAAAATTAGGGGGGGGGGGGAAGAAAGTGGAGTAGCGCCTACTTACCCTCTATTACGTATTGCCTAATCTCTTCAAGACGTAACTCTTGAGTTTTAGCATTAACCTTAGGCATTGCTTAAGAATGAATGTAAAAGTAATGTTTGATATCAAAATCGCGTGATGAGTATAAAAAAAAGTCAGTTTTCATCATTTTTTCAATTCAAATATTTTACAATAAAGGTTACAACATGGATAATACTTTTATTTGACTCTTCTCCTTATTAAATCCGACAAAAGGTTTTTTTAATTTCTCTCCATATTTAAAATGCTCTGTGCTGAATTTATATCTTTCCAAGGTTTAAATTTTGCATATACTGCCTCACCAGCCTGACTACTAGAAAAGGGGAGTTCTGGGACAAAATCATTTTTCATCATCGTTATGAAATTTTTGATAATCGCGGGTTGAAAATTTTTCTGGGACAAAAATTCCGACGACAAAACATTTTTTTATTTTTTCATGACGTGATAACGCGGAATGAAAAAAAAACTTTTTTAATTGTTGTAAAGGTGTTTAAATCTTGCCCGAAAAATTTCTTTTTTTCTTTGTTCATGTTCTTGTTCTTGTTTTTCTTTGAGAATTAATTTGTACCTTTCAATTTCACGCCATCCTACTCCTTTGCTCCTTAAATATTCAATTCGGTCAAGTGTTTTTAAACTTATAATTTTTCCATCCTCATTTCGCAAGATTCTAGTTATTCCGTTCATTTTATTATGCCAAGAAAAATTATTTAACTCAAAATTTTTTCAAAAAATTAAATCTAAAAAAGGGATGCCTTTTAATTGGGAGTTTAACCCGAGAAGCAATCCTTTGCCGATGGGTTCGTACCCTCTTCCGCTTTTGACGTAAATTTTGACGTAAATTTCCGAGTGAGCTTCCTTTGACCCAGGGTGTTAAAAATAATCCGTCTCCTCTGTGAATCCCAGTTTTCATTGCATTTCCATTTTTTTTTGACGTAAAAGACACCCCTTCCAGCAATTTTATCGATCACAGTGGATCCAAGAGAAGAGGCAACCCAGCCCAATAAGCCATTGGCAACCACTGGGGCGGCTCGAGCTACAAGCATTCCCTATAAAGGTAAAAGAGCACCAATAAATCCTCCTTTTACTTTTGCGTTGTGTTCCACTTCAGTTTTGCTCATTTTAATGGTGACTCCAACTCCTCGATGGAGAGCGTCTCCACAATTTTTCGATGTTGGCTTTCTGTCACAAGTAAAACGTCGTTTCCGTTAAAATCGTCTCTTGAAATCCTGATGCTCACGGGTTTGCCTTCCATCATTGATTTTTTTATTTTTTCGATTTGTCCCTGAGACACATTTAATTTGACACTAACATATTTGCTCATTTTTTAAATGCCGGAAAAAATATTTATTTCACTTCTCGAATGTGATAACGGATCGTGATGTCCTCACCGCGAAAGTCGATTAAATTTCCATTTTGATCGACGATGCGTGTGGTCATCGTGGAAATTTCTGGGACTTTGACAGGGAGGTAAACCAAATGGGCGGGCCTTTCGATGATTTTAAAACCAGGGGCAACAGCTGGATAAAAGGAGTAAATGCAATTTAATTGCAAGCCGTTGATATTTGCCGACCCGATGACGTTGTTAACAATTCTGATCGTGTTGACGCTCGAAATTCTGACAATGTCGTCGGACTCGTATTCGGAGTTGGAGTCCAGCTGTCTTTTTGTGAATCCCAAAAGCGAGGCGATGCTGTTTTCTACGTTCAAGTCCATCAAATAATTTAAGCCAAGTTTGATGGAGGATTTTAGAGTGTTTGAATTGGATCCGATTTTGATGTTTTCGGGAGAGTAGCTGATTTTATTTATGGCAACGTAGCTTGCGCTTTGAGACGCGTAATTTTTGATTATGTTTGAGACGGTCTTTTGCAAATATTTGTTGATGTCAATGATGTCGTAGCTCCCGTCTGGAATGACGACGTTTTCCCAATTTTCTCCGTTGTTCATGCTGTAACGGAAAGAATTGTTTTAGCTGGTGATGTTTGGAAAGCTGTTGTACGTCTCCAGACCGAGAAATGCCATCTCATAAATTTTCTCTTTTTCAAAAACGATTATGTCCAAAAATTCTGTTATTATTATGTTGGAATTTTCATCCACGTCGATGATTATGCCTGACATTTTTTAATATGCGAAATTTTATTTAAACACATTCTCTGATATGAAATTTCACAATAATCTTTTCTCCTTTAAAGTCAAACAAATCACCATTTTCATCAACAATTCGTGTCTCCATTTTTGAAATTTTGCTAAACATTAATGGAAAATATATCAAATGGGCGGGCCTTTCGATAATTAAGAAATTTAGAGGGACATCTGGATAAAAAGAATAAATGATGTTTGTGTTTTTTCCATTAAATAAATAAAACGGTTTGATAATGTCGCTCATCACGTTGATCGTTTTTGGATTAGCGTTGTAACTTATAAACTCAAGCATTGCCATCTCATATTTTTTATTTGAATCCAACTCAATTGGCTTCTCGAAGCATGTCTCGATGACGCTGTTTTTTAATTCAACAAGTAAAATAATTGACATCTTTTTATATATGTAAGATTTTTTTAAATTGTCTCTTTTGGAAAATAAAAATTGTCAAGTCCGCTTCGGTATTTTCCCTCGTTTTTTTTAGACGACAAATCGATAACAGCAAATCCGTGAGGTTCAGACCAGCAATACTTGCAAAATTTTTTGAATTCTTTTTATTTTCATGTTGCTCGAAACGTGGTCTCGATAAATGTGGTCCATACTTATTGAATCTTGAGGAAAGAAACAAATAAAATTGGCATTTTCTCTGATAGTTTGTCGGGGGAGCGTAAAATAATTTTGAGAGAGGTAAAAGCAGTCGATGTTGGAATGTCTTCCTCGGGTGTAATATTTTTCGCACTTGTTTTGTTGGGCCCCCTGTAAATCGTCGAAGATCATTAAATTGTTTTTTGTTGAATCGAGATTTTGAGGCTCAGGCAGATCGTCATCCGTTTCGAAAAATTGACACTCTATGCCATCGGGTTCGGAATAATTTTTTGAAAGGTCGTTGATGACGCATTCAGGAGTTAAATTCAATTTTTCCATTTCGTCTTGTACATCGAACAAATTTCCGATAATTTTTTTTTGGTAATTTTTTCTCGAACGAACTTTTTAGTAGATTGTACTCGGGTTGGAAAAGAGATTTTGCATAAACTTGCAAATTGTTGTAATCTAACCATCCAGGTTTTAACAGAAAATTTAAAAGCAAAGTTGTTTTTCCACAACCTGATTTTCCGACGATGATTCCTCGAATGCTTCTTGGTAAAAGCTCGTGGTTGTTCCTTTTGGTTTTTCCAATACGCCATGAATAATTGATTATATCCATTTTTTTTAATTAAAAAATATTTTTTTAAATTTAAAAATATTTTTTTAAAATAAAAATGTACTGCGTGAAATGCAAAAGGAAAACAGAAACGATCCATTTGAGAAACGAAATCTCAAAAAACAACAGAAAAATGAGAGAAAGGGACTTGTGATATTTGCGGAACGACAAAATGCGCGTTTGTTTCTTCGGCAGCAAAAGGGGGAGACTTGGTTGAATCGATCAACAATTTTTCAAAAAAAATAAAGCTTCCGTGGGCAAAATTTCCTGGAGAAATGCACATTCCAGGAATGAATTTTGCAGGACCTGGCACAAACCTAGACAAAAGGCTCACATCAACCGACATGTACCAAGAGTGGAGCAAACCAGTGGACCGAGTGGACAATGCAGCGTACCACCACGATTTGGCTTATAAATATTTAAACGACTTTCAAAGCAGAAATTTAGCTGATCAAATGATGCTCGAAGAAATGAACTCCATTCCAAACCCCACTCAAAAAGAAATAAACGAAAGAAAACTTATCGCGCCCATCATCAAAGCCAAAGCCAAATTCAGACTGGGTGTCTATGCAAAAAAAAAAAAAAAATTTCAAGTTTAAAATGGACGGATCAGCTTGCAGAGGAGCTTCACAAACCGGTGATTCATCATTTCAAAAAAAGAAAAGTGTTTGTGAACGACATCGATGAAATACGGGCCGCCGATTTGGTTGACATGCAATCGTTTTCAAAATTTAACAACGGCGTAAAATATTTGCTCACGGTGATCGACGTTTTTCCAAAGTATGGATGGATCGTTCCGTTAAAAAGCAAAACGGGTCTTGAAGTGGCTGAAGCGTTGCAAAAAAACTTTGAAAAAAGAAAGTGTGTCAAAATGTGGGTAGACAAAGGAAAAGAATTTTACAACAAACACGTGAAAGCGTTGGGTGTTCAATTATATTCCATTGAAAACGAGGAAAAAAGCTGTGTCGTCGAGCGATGGAACAGAACGATGAAAGAAAAAATGTGTAAATATTAGCCAACAACACCAATAAATACATTAGCGTTTTAGACGAAATTGTTAAAAATTACAACAGCACAAAACACTCTTCAATAAAAATGACTCCAGTTGAACCCAGCGATGAAAAGAATAAAAATAAGGTCCGGATGAACCTGAATGGAAAGGTTCAAAAAGAAAGACCAGAGCCGAAATTTTCAATGGGAAACAAAGTGAGGATAACAAAAAAGAAGTCCAATTTTGAAAAAGGGTACACACCGAGATGGACCGAGGAGGTTTTTACCGTGTCAAAAATTCAGCGAACGGATCCACCCACGTACAAGGTTACCGACGCCAACGGTGAAGAAATTCAAGGAACTTTTTACGAACAGGAAATGCAAAAGACGCATCAAGAAATATTCAGAATTAAAAAAATAATTCGCCGAACAAATAGCAAATCACTGGTCAAATGGAAAGGATATCCAGACTCGTTCAACTCATGGGTGGATAATAAAGAATTGATCCGTTTGAAAAAATGATATAAAAAAATTTTCTTTTCTTTTTAAAAAGATGAATTTTGTTACGATTGAAAATTTTGACGATAGCAAATTATCGGTTGGAGAAATTTATTCCGCAACCAAACCAATTCAGTACCAAAAGATTCCGCTTTTTTATGAGTACCCCTCTGGAAAAGGTCCTTTTATTTTAAGAACCCCCGTTTTTTTTTCTCTGGGTGTGTTTGAAAATTGCAGTTTTGGAACGAACGAACTGGAGGAATATTCCATGTCCTTTCTCGGTTTTAACGAAAAAAACGGAATGAACGAAAAAGAAAAAAAGTTTATAGAGGCGACTGAAAAAATATCAAAATTTCTTCGCGAGAAAGTTAAGGAAATGGTTCCCATTTTGAAAAAAGGAGGAAGAACGAAAAAAATAACAACGGAGGATTTGTCCATTTTTAAAAACAATTTTTTTCCCTTTTTTTTTTTCCATTTTTTTTCCATTTTTTTCGGAAAGTTGTTTACAAAGAAAAACGAAAAAAACATTGAAGTTTCTTCTTTGTTTTTCAAAAAGAAAACGAAAGAGTTTGTGAAAGTGAATCCTTTGGAATATGTTTGACAAAAATGCTATGCCGTCGCCTCTTTGAAAATTGAAGGTGTTTTTGTCGGAGCGCAGATCGAGTCCATTCAGGTTAGAATTCCCGAAGTGGTCATTGCAAAAAATTCACCTTCAGTTCAAAGCATCATGGGTGACGATTTGGATTTGGGAGAGGATGAATCTGATGAAGAAATGTGAAAACACGAAAAAAAAAATTGAAAATAAAATAATTTAAAAAAATTTTCTTTTCATATAAAAATGCATAGAATTCCCGAAGCGGTCATTGCAAAAAATGAGCAAAATGAAAAAAAATGGACACCGTTGCACTCGGCATCTCAAAACGGTCACATTGACGTTGTTGAATTTTTGTTGCAAAAAGGAGCCGAGGTCAACGCGCAAGATGAATGCAATTGGACACCGTTGCACTTGGCATCTCAAAACGGTAACATTGGCGTTGTTCAATTGCTGTTGCAAAATGGAGCCAAGGTCAACGCAAAAAATGAAGACAATCAGACTCCGTTGCACTTGGCATCTCAAAACGGTGATCTCAAAGCTGTCGAATTTTTGTTGCAAAATGGAGCCGAGGTCAACGCGTTCGATAAATACAGTAATACGCCGTTGCAGTTTGCTGAATTAAACGGTAATGTTAAAGTGGCCAAATTTTTGTTGCAAAAAGTAGACGATATAAACGCAAGAATAAGACAATTGGACACCGTTGCACTTTGCGTTTCAAAACTGTCATTTTGAAGTTGTTCAATCTCTGTTGCAAGGTAACTTTAATTTGGGAGAGGATGAATCTGATGAAGAAATGTGAAAACACGAAAAAAAAAATTTAAAATAGAATGATTTAAAAAAATTTTCTTTTCATATTAAAAAATGTCTACCCCTGACAAATTGTTTAAAAATGTTGCCTCAGCAGAGAATCACAATTTTAATTCGAATTTGGAAATTTTGAATTTGTATTCGGAACATATGGATGAGAGAATCAAAGAGTTGGAAAAAAAAAATCCGAAAAATATTATTGTGGTAAAAAAAAAGTTGGAACACCCCACCTATTTCAACATAAACGGACAGCATGAGATTTTTGCTCAGAAAGACATTAAATTTGCTGCTCTTTCTCACACGACAATATCGTTGACCGTTGGGTTGAATTTGGACAAAGGAATTGCTGTCGTCACTTTGATGAACAAAATCAGCGATCAATTGAACTTTTACAAAAACGATGCTATTTTTTCAGAGTCTGTGGACGAAATCATTTTGGATGCGAACAACAACAGCATTCATGACGTCATAGTCAAAAAAGGAGAAAAGCTTTGTAAAATAAATCACATCGATTCGAATTAAAAAAATCTGTCTTTGTTAAAAAGATGGAGATAATAAAAAACACTGAAAAATTTTACCCAGTTCTTCCAACGGCACCATCCGATGGAGGCCACGTTTACCGGCTTCAAAAAATAAGCGAGATCCAAAAAGAAATGGAGGATGAATAAGTGAAAAGAATGGCTTTGAGCAAAAAGTACCATCGAGCGGCAAAAATTATTCGTTTCGCAGACGATGGGTTGCAAACGGTGTGCATTGCTTTGGGAATTACAGGTATTGCACTTTTGTCAACCGTCGTTGCCACTCCAGTTTCGATTGCGTGCGAGGGGATTGCGGTTGGAATGGGTGCTTTGTCCATTTTCGGAAATCAACAAAACAAAAAAATGATGTTGAAGGCTGAAAAGCACGAAAAATTAAAAGTTCTTTCCGAGTCAAAATTGAACACGATTAGCTATCACATTTCAAAATCGCTCATGGGCGGATTTGTGAGCGATTCCAAGTACGAATTAATTCTCAGCGAGCTTCAAAAATTTAAAACCATGACCGAAGAAATCCGAACAAAAACAAAAAGCAGCATTGACAAATTGGCTAAAGAGTCGCTGATCCAAAAAGGAAGAGAAGAAGCCATTCAAGCATTTAACAGCCTTTTTAAAAAAGGCGAATAAACAAAAAACACAAACGAGTTTTCGTTTTTGATTAAGTTTTTTTCTCGGTATTTAAAAAAATGTCCTTCTTTAGAATACAAGACCCGAAAAAAAAAGATGAGATTTTAAAAATTATATGGCCAACAAGGAAAAGCTTTACAATGAGACCCTCAACGCGAACATTTCAGATGCAAATTATCAGACTGATTTGTCCAAGTTTTTTAAGCCGCTCATCGATAGCAACGAAAAAGTGAAAAACGAGCTAAAGAGCATCGCATACAAAGAGGTTGGAAACAGTCCACTGGCTTTGACTTACCCAGAAAGCGAGCCTCCTTTTGAAAGTTTAAAAAGTGCTGAAAAAACTTTTGGAAAAATGAATGTTGGAAATACAGCATTGGAATATTTGTCAAAATACGCAGCCAAAAAATTTTCTGCAGACAGAGTTTTTGGAATTCACGCAAAAGAACGCGGAAAAATGTTTATTGGAAACAAAGAAATTTTTATCGATAATAACGACGTCATTATTGATGGAGAAAAGTACGATGGTACGATAGGTTTTTGGGAGTTGATCACAAGATCCAAGCCTGATAAAACAAAGGTAACAAAAATACATCGAGTCGTGAAACACGACGGATTTAAAAAAATATTTTCTTAATTAAAAAAATGCTAATTGTGAACAACAGAAGATATTTAAAAAAGAACGTTGTCGGAGGCGGAGGAATCGTGGATGCGTAAAAAAATTTTTTAAGGAGAATGGTAGCTTCAAACGCATCGAGATCGTCTCTTAATTTATTGAGAAAGGCAGCGGCAAGCGAAATTGGAAGAGAAGCGATCACCGCCGCCAAATCTGCCGGAAAAGAATTGGTCTCTTCAGCCATATCGACCGCTAAAGACGTTGCCATCGACAAAGGAAAAAAAGCGATTGAAAAAGTTTACGCCAAGACAGGGACGGTGAATCCAAACCAATTGGTTAGCACAATTTTTAACGAAGCGGCAAAGGTGGACCAGTATGCGAATATTAATCCGATGGAAGAGCTGCATAAAAAAATGTTTGGTTCGTCCATTCAAGTAAAAAAGAAAATGACGAAAAAGAACGCTTCCAGAATCCAAGATCTCGTCAAAATGGGGAGCGGACTTTTGATTGCGTGATTTTTTTCACGAATTAAAAATGACATAAAATTTTTTTTTCTCATTTTAAAAAATGATAAACACCGACAGATTAAGAGTTGATGAAATGCCCGAGTACGTCACCGGCATTGAAAAAGTTGATTTTTTCGAGTATCTTCCAACAAACCTCGATTTAAATTCTTCAGGATCGATCGTTTTTGAGATTAATTGCCAGTCTGTGCAGACACTTCCGTCTGAGGCTTACATCCTCGTTGAAGGGGTTCTGAAAAAAGCGGACGAAACCCTTTACGCGGCAGCAGACCAAATTGCTCTGGTAAACAACGCCATCATGTATTTGTTCAGCGACGTCACTTACGACTTATCGGGGCAGCAAGTGGAAAGAGTCATGTACCCAGGTAAGGGAACAACCATGCTTGGATTGTTGAAATATCCTTTCGGTTTTCAGCTTGCCGATGGTTTGAAGCAAATGTGGTACAAAGACACTTCAAACGCCACTGGAAGCGCGGGGTTCGTTGTCAGACGAGACCACTTGTTTGCAGACAACACGTGCATTGGCGCATTTTCTTTCAGGAGACCTTTAAAACACATTTTTGGTTTTTGCGAAACTTACGACAAAGTCGTTTACGGATTCAGACACACGATCACCTTTACAAAAAAAGAATACGACGACGCCATTTACAGAGCTGGAACTGTTGCTGCAGGAATAATTGACATAAAAAAATTCCGACATTTATGCCTAGAATTGAGCTTGATGTTTTGAAAAAATCCGAATTTTTGAATTTAATGGCAAAGAAAATTTCCGTTCCAGTGGCTTACAAAGCAAACAAAGTCGAAAGGCAAGCCATTCCAGCTGGTCTTACAGAATTTACCTGGACCCTTGGAAGGATCACGGACAAAAGCGTTCCGAGATATATCGTGTTCGGCCTTCAGACAAACAGAGGTTCCAGTCAAACCGCAAATCCATCCGTATTC
Source organism: Hydra viridissima (assembly GCF_058129835.1). Classification (NCBI taxonomy): domain Eukaryota; kingdom Metazoa; phylum Cnidaria; class Hydrozoa; order Anthoathecata; family Hydridae; genus Hydra; species Hydra viridissima. Next base: position 30,316,321 of record NW_028324300.1, read on the forward strand.
GATCATTGCGATGTAAATAACTTTTTCGTTACGGTCAATGGGATAAAATATCCAAATTACAATTACGACTTGAATTTTGGAGAAAAGAAAATTGTAATGGCTCATTCTGATGCGTTCTTATTTGACGAAAAATATTACAGTACAAACGAGCTTGTTTGCCAATCTGGATTGTCTCTGCTTGAATATAAAAATTTGTTTCCGTTGTTTTTTGTCGACATCAGCAAGCAAAAGGAAAGAGTTGTTTCTGAAACAGCCGAATTGGTTGTCAACCTAAAATTCTGAACGGCAGTGCCAGACGGAACCGTTATTTTTGCAGTGATCATTTCCGACAAATTGATCAAATTTGTTTCAGACGGAACCAACATGAACGCTGTTTATTAGGTTAAAAAGACCGTCATGAGATTCTTGACAAAAAAAAAACGATTTAAAAAATTTTTTTCTTTTTAAAAATAAAACATGAGACTAACAAAAAATTATCTGAAAAATTTGCTGAGAGAAAATGGAGTAACAAAAACCTCAAACAATTTGTTGACTTTGATGCTGATTGCGGTTGAGAACAATCTTGTAAGCAAATATTTGCTTTTGGAAAGTGCAAAAGAATACAAGCCGGTGGGTCGACCAAAAAAAGAAATAAAAACGGAAAGTGCGAAAACGGAAAAATCAAAAAAACCGATCGATCCAAAATACGAGAGGCTTTGTTCAATTCAAAAAAAACCTGTGTCTGTGAAAACGACCAACATCGAAACCGGGGAGGTGGTTGAATACGGATCCCTTTACAAAGCGATAAAAAAGACGGGGCATGGATGGAGATACAGTCGACTCTCGATATCTCGAACAGTAAGGGGACCGGAAAAAAAGTTCGAGATATCGAGAGTTCGAGATATCAAGAAAAGGGTTGAAAATAAATAAAATTGCCCGACTTTCATTAAAACAAGTTATTTTTCTGACAAAAATCATTAACAACAAAAACTACAACTTTTGGAAAAAATCTGTTATCTGATATTGCTTTAAATTATCCATCTTTTCCATCTTCATTAAATCCTCAAGTTTTAGTGCTAGGGATTGTATTTCATTTCCGTATTTTGAGCTGTATAGCGAAGCATTTTGAATTGTTTAAAGGTTTTGAATTGTTTTAAAGTCGATTATTTTCAACAGACCGGTTCCTGCTCCGAGACCTGTTCCTGCTCCAAGACCTGGATTGCTTTCAAAGTTGACGACAGCTGCAATAAATATTTTACAAAGACCGGTTCCAGCTCCGAGACCTGTAAAACCACGCATTCATTTTCAGTTGACCGATCACGCGTTGAAACATGTTGCAAAACAATTTTCGCATCAAGTCGAAGGAAATCATCGTGACGCTTCTTACTTTTTAGATTTGGCAAAAGACGGAGCGATAAAAATTCTTCAAGAAAATAAAAATAAAAAAGCGATCCTTGTTTTGACTTGCAATATGGAGAGCGTTAGCCTTACTACGGGTGAGGAAGTGCATCAAATTGCACCTTTTTTGTCAAAAGCTGGTATTATTTTGGAGTCGATGGATTCGGAAGAATTTTACGAAAAAGCAAAAAATGAATAAACCTGGAAGTTCATAAGTTTGTCACATTTGCGAAGAAAAAATTCTCGATAAAGAAAAAGTGCGCGATCACTGCCATTTTACTGGAAAATATCGAGGAGCGGCCCACAACGAATGCAATTTAAAATACAAAAATCCAAAATTCGTTCCTGCCGTTTTTCACAATTTGTCAGGCTACGACACTCATTTGTTTATCAAAAAATTGGGAGGAGAAATAACCTGCATTCCATGCAACGAGGAAAAATACATTAGCTTTTCAAAAAAAATCAAAGTTGGAGAGTACATTGGTAAAGATGGAAAACCCAAAGAAAAAAAATTGAATTGAGGTTCATCGACAGTTTTAAATTCCTTTCCTTCAGTTTGGATACTTTGTCTAAAAATTTAAAGCCAGAACAGTTCAAAAACCTCGCAAAATATTATGAAGGAGAAAAATTTGATTTACTTCGTAAAAAAGGTGTGTATCCTTATGATTGTGTGGACACATTCGATAAATTTAAAGAAACGCAATTGCCTCCAAAAGAAGAGTTTTTCTCAAAACTCAACCACGAGGGAATAAGCGATGAAAATTACGCGCATGCGCAAACGGTTTGGAACGTGTTTCAATGCAAAACGTTCAGAGATTATCACGATTTGTACAACGCGTCGGACGTTTTGATTCTGGCGGATGTCTTTGAAAATTTCAGGGACGTTTGCATGAAAAGCTACAAGCTCGATCCCGCCTGGTATTATACGTCTCCTGGGTTGGCTTGGGACGCTTGTTTGAAAATGACAAAAATAGAATTGGAATTGTTAAGCGATGTTGACATGCTTCGAATGGTTCAAAAAGGAGCCCGTGGAGGAATCTGCATGATTTCAAACTGGTATGCAAAATTAAACAACAAATACATGGGAGAAAAGTACTACCCAAACCAACCGTCTAAATTTATCATATACTTGGACGTCAACAACTTGTACGGATTGGCTATGTGCAAACCTCTTCCAACTCACGGTTTCGAATGGATGACCGAAGACAACCTTTCCAATTGGAGTTCGATTCCGTGCATTTTGGAGGTAGATTTGGTTTATCCGGAAAGCCTTCACGACGATCACAACGATTACCCTCTGGCGCCTGAGAGAATGAGAATTGGAAAAGTGGACAAACTAACTCCAAATTTAAACAACAAAACCCATTACGTCATTCACAGCGAAAACCTGAAATTGTACGAACAATTGGGACTAGTCATCACCAAAATTCATCGAGGAATAAAATTTGAGCAACGGGATTGAATGAAACCGTACATTAACCTCAACACCGAATTGAGAACAAAAGCCTCCAGCGAATCTGAGAAGGAATTTTTCAAACTGATGAACAATTCGGTGTTTGGAAAAACAATGGAAAACATTGAAAAGCGAGTGGACGTGAGACTGGTGACAAAAAAGAAGATGCAATAAAATTATCGGCAAAACCAAATTACGACCGGCACTCGATTTTCGACAAAAACTTGATCGCCGTTCACATGAAAAGAACAAATCTTCTTTACAACAAACCAATTTATTTGGGAATGTGCATTCTGGATTTGAGCAAAACTTTAATGTTTGATTTCCACTACAATTACATCAGAAAAAAACTTCCCGGAAAAGCAAAACTGTTGATGACGGACACGGACTCGCTTGTTTATGAAATAGAAACGGACGATTGGTTTAAAGACATTTCAGATGATGTGGAAAGCAAATTCGACACGAGCGATTTTGACAAAAACCACCCGGCCATTCAAAGCGTTGGGTTCAAAGTTGGCTTAAACAAAAGGTCATTGGGATGTTAAAAGAAGAAACCGGAGGAAATCAGATTTTAGAGTTTGTCGGCCTCCGGTCAAAATTGTACTCTTTCAAAACCCATGAAAAAGAGAATAAAAAATGCAAAGGAGTCAAAAGAAATGTCGTCCAAAAATATATCACCCACGAAGATTACAAAAAATGTCTCGAAACCAAAAAAGAAAAAGTAAACAAAATGAACGTCATCCAATCCCATTTTCACAACATTTACACAAAGGAAATCAACAAAGTCTCTCTAAGCTCCGACGACGACAAAAGAATCACTTTGAAAGATGGAATACACACGTTGGCTTATGGCCACTACAAATTAAAAGAAAAGGGACAAAAGGTAAGTGACAAAAAAAATGAGGAAACAAATTAAAAAAAGGAAAAAAAAAAGGTAAGTGACAAAAAAATTAACAAATTAAAAAAAATAAACAAAAAAAATGAACAACAAAATGATTAATGTGGAAGGAGTTAATTTTCCGAAAGAGGCTTTGACAAATTTTCAATTGATGGAAGCAGCAAAAAAACTAAAAATAAAAAACTTTCGTGGAGTTTTTGTAAGAGACATATTGCCAAAAAAACCGAGAAAAAAAGAATGCGGGATTATCAACACGGGGATTCGAGCACGGGAGGGTTTCATTGGGTATGCTGGTATAAAGACGGAAACGCAAAGTTCAGCTTTGACTCTTACGCTCAACCTCCTCTCGTCGAGCTCGTCGACTATTTAAAAAGCCCTGTCTTTTACAACAGCGAAAGGGTCCAATTTGGAAACACGTCTTATTGCGGTCACTTGTGTCTTTACGTCTTGAAAAAATGTGAAGAGGGAAACAACTTTCAAGACGTCGTCAACACCCTTTGGTGACTGCAAATTGAATTTAAAAAAATTTTTTACCCGTTTAAAAAAATGGTTGACAAATTCAACAGAAACGAATTCAGCGCTTATTTCGACAATCTTGCAGTAGCAGGCTCAACAAGCAACATTTATATTAAAACAGACGGGTCCAGCACCATCACTGCAGACATTGATTTTAACTCTCAAAAAATCATTAATTTGGCAGAACCAGTCAACTCACACGACGCCGCCACAAAAAATTACGTGGACACGCATTCGTCAGGAGGAGGAACTTCAGTTGGCACAGCGGACTTGGATTTGAATTCCCAAAAAATTGATCAATGTGCTTAATCCGTCAAATGCGCAAGACGCCGCTACAAAAAGTTACGCAGACGTTTTGTTACAAAAATCCAACTTTTTAGGACTTGTTTCAAATTCAAGCTTTTCATCCTTAGGATTAAAATCGCAAATGGTGGCATCATCCGCCACGACAACAGTTTTCACTTACTCGGACGGACCTGGTGTTCTAAGAAGGTTATGGTTGGCTCTCAATGGAAACTTTCCTGGAAATATTTTCATTCGAATATTTACAGATGGTGAAATTAACGTTGGAAATTATTCAGAAACCACGGAAGGAATGGGAGTGGACAACACTGGACTTGCTTGCGACTTGCTTTTTTCTCCCATCTGCGGCCCTTTTTACGCCAATTCTTTGCAAGGATGCAACGTTTTAAGCAACACTTTGTTGGGAGAATATTTTACTCTTAACATGCCGTTCAGGACAAACATCAGCATCCAATTGGTCAACAAAAATACCTCTTCCATCACTTACTGGATTCAACCTTTCATTTCCACTCTTGCTTCCATTCCTGTCTCCCTCTCTCTTTCAAACTTTACTGCAGGACGTTCAGATATTTAAACACCACTTACGGAAACGAATATGTTTTGCTAGACACAAATGGAAAAGGAAATGGAGTTTTTCTAAAATACATCAGGATTCATGTCATCGACGCTTCTGGAAGCTGGTGGGAATTGAGAGTCCGAATGTATGACGGCAATTTGCCTCCTGGAAACGGAACCGTTCTCAGTCCTTGGACACCTTATAATACAAACAATTACACTACTTTTTCTGGATATGACGGACAAGCCTATTATTACGCCAAATTCTCAAGATTTAAACACCTTTACAAAAATTAAAAAATTTTTTTTTTCATTACGCGTTATCACGTCATGAAAAAATAAAAAAATGTTTTGTCGTCGGAATTTTTGTCCCAGAAAAATTTTCAACTCGCGATCATCAAAAATTTCATAACGATGATGAAAAATGATTTTGTTCCCAGAACTCCCCTTTTCTAGTAGTAACCTGTTCTTCAAAATTTTCCAGCCCCACACCATTTTGTAAATGAAACAATTTGGTTCACAATGATATGTTCATACTGTTGGCAAGAGTAATCCTTCTATGATTGATTGCATTATGGATGTCATTTTGTAGGGATTCAAGAATATCAGTAAAGTTATTGATAGTTGTTTCTTTCCCAAAAGTTGCATTATTTACCAATTTATAAGCTTGCAAACAGTTAGTTACAGTTAATAGCAGATATTGGAATTTTTTTTATCACAGCTTGTTCAAGCTAATCTACATATCAAATATTTTGTTGGAGTTATTTCCATCCCATCCAATTCTGAGGTAGCCTTAAAAAAGTAATATGCTGACAAAACAACTAAATTTTAAAACCAGGTTCTCATAGGAACAATAAAACTTTTCCTAAAACTCCAACTGCCCCCATCATCAAGTGTAATCCTGATGGAGCTCTCATGAACAATTAATTTTTCAGGATTCTCAATTGTACTAAAAAAATCTGAAAAAGAAATCTTAAACTGTACTAATTTGACATTTTTGTGTCTGGGCATCTATCATATTTATGTTTCTGAGCCCAGTAATCAAGATTTTCTAAGATTCTGAGGTTAAAGAGCATAATCCTACATAGCATAAATATATAGTAAAACAACAGGCACATTTTTTAAAGTGCATAGATAAACCTAGTTTAGCGTTTGCTCATTTTAACCTAAATCTCAATATAATTAGGCGTAAATTCCAGTTAGATTCAGGAATGTCCTTACCTATAGCTAAAATCTGAATACACTGAACTCCACTGTCCTGATATTTTGAAGAACCGGAATGCAGATTTTTAGAATTAAACACATCACATTCACAAATGCTTTGTAAGAGTTTAGTTTATAATATGTATTACATGATCATTTATAATATGTATTACATGATCATTTTTATTTTTGACAAAAACTAAATTGCAGTCTATTTTTGGCCTTAGCTTCCCTCTAAACTCAATTAATTCTGCAGTATAAAAGGACTTAACGTACTGGAGCTCTTCAAGTTTCCCAATTTTTGTAATAAAATTTATTCTAAATGAACAATTTAGACCAAAAACCAACACCTGAGTTCCTAATTTAGAAAGTTCAGAAACAGTCCTTAGGGTCAACAGCATATGAAAAAGCGTCATATTTGTAAACTTAGTTCTTTGTGATTTTAAATCTGAAACTCCTATCTTAATATGAGTTGGGTTATCACCTATTGATAAACTGAATATTATCCCTTGTATTAAAATTTAGTCTTAATAATATTTGAAACTAATTCTGCCTGTAAAACACCAATACCAAAGGCTAAATCAATAAGGTTTACAACTGCCTGACTTATACAGCAATTACGAGATCTTCCGAAACCTAAAAAAAAATTATTTAAAAAATTTATACTAAAAAAAAGCACTCCCATACAAAATAAGAACAATAATCAAAATAATCGAATTTATCTCTAACTTTTCTTAGATTGCTTAAAGCATAATATTTAAAAACACACGAGATAATGAGTTATCTTGCTAAGTAAGAAAGTTTAAAAATATATATATATTACAAAGTGTGTAACTTATAAGTGCATAAATGGTAAACTAAATAATAATGATAATTTATCTCTTTTAAGCTTGTTAAATTTTCTGTTGCAAATAATCTATATACTATATACATACATGCATGCATGCATGCATTTTCCCATACATGCATGCAGGCATCCATGCATCCATGCAGGCATCCACACAGTCATGCATACATACATACATACATACATACATACATACATACATACATACATACATACATACATACATACACACACATACATACATACATACATACATACATACACACATACATACATACATACATACATACATACATACATACATACATACATACATACATACATACATACATACATACATACATACATACATACATACATACATACATACATACATACATACATACATACATACATACATACATACATACATACATACATACATACATACATACATACATACATACATACATACATACATACATACATACATACATACATACATACATACATACATACATACATACATACATACATACATACATACATACATACATACATACACATTTCCATTTACAACACCTTTCTATTTTTGAATATCGTTAAGGTAAAGTGGCTTAAAATCAGAATTTGTAAAAATTATTTTAAAATCGGGATAAGTCCTGAAACTTTTTAAGGATCTTTAATCTTGGTTTTTTATGTTTACAGACAGACGCAGTAAAAATTTAACCTTGTCACCTTTTTTTATAAACTTTGTTTTTGTAAACTATGCACTTTGTAGTTTCCAAGGATTTATCAGCCCAGTTTGAAAACTTTTAACAAGTAAGAATGTATGTGAAGTGTTACATTTATTTTTTAAAAATACGATAACATAGCAAGTAATTTTGATTTCAATTTTGCTTCCCATTATTAGATGTTAATAATGGGAAGCAAAAGACTATATTAAGCAGAACTTTTAAATGATGCAAATTTCAATTTGGTGGTCAAATTTCTTAGCTGTCACTTCAGGGACTGGTAACTCTTTAAACGGATTTCTACCAGATTTTAGGAAACTTGCTGCATTTCTTAATGAAAGCTGCATTTCTTAATGAAAAGCGTCCAACAACAAGCATCTTGTCGTGAGACCCTCGGGACAGTAACATGACGCAGCAGCTGCATGTCATTAATGAAAATGTAGAAAAGTGATTTGCACTCATTTAAAAGCTTCATTTGGGTATGAGGAAGGGGCAAAAAGAATCGCTCAGTGCATCACTTTCATAGGGGTGGCATTTGGAAGATAAAATGGAAACATCCTTATATAAGTTGTGGAATTTTATTATTATCAAAGTTTGTGAAAATTTTTTTATCTCACTTTTTATCGTCTTTAGCTTCAAGAAATAATCCTCACATAAATAAACTACTTGATAATATATCTCACTGATATGTTGTCTAACTCATTTACATCATATTTATATTTATGGTAATTTACGTCATATTTATATTTATGGTAGCTAATCTTAAAATAAACTTTAAATTATTGGTATTACTTCCTATTTAATATTCTCAGAGGGACGGCAAAGTTCTGAAAATTGTCGTTGCGTTTTGTTGAACAAAGGATAAAATTTAGGTAATAAAAATCAAAGAGTTTTTTCTATTTTTTATAAAACAGAAAAATCATCAAAATCCATCCCACTACTAAATTAATCTCTCTAATAGTCATCGAATTTAGTTTTGTTTTGATGACTCATGTTCATGGTATTTGAAAAAACTCGTTCATATATGACGCTTGATGCTCTTAAGGGACGAAGTTTAAGGGAAAAAAAAAAAAAAGATTTAGACAGTTTTTCAAAAGATATCCACTTGGAAATAAAAAACACGATTATCTCGAATATCTTTTCAAAGCTCTATCTACAACTAAGTTATAAACCGCTCAGAAGATTCAGCTTTTTTATGGGGACGGTAACCGCGGTTTCTCTCTCACTTGTCTCACTTCTCCAATTGAAATTGGATTCAAAACACTAAAGCGAAAAACTATTTTGCATGAGAAAAAAGCTGAATCTTTTGAGCGGTTTACAACTTGGTTAAAGATTGAGCTTTGAAAAGATATTCTCTATCCTTTCAATGTAAAATCCTTCATAGAAATGACAGGGGGGCTGCATAAAAAACAAACGCACAATAAAAACAAAAACAAAAACTTAATTTTGCGTTGTATTAAGGAACGGATATCTTTTGTTGAGTTTTTAATCGTGAGTAAAACTACCCAATTGGTAAAGATTCCGAAGCTAAAGACTCCGAGCAGATCTTCACCTTTTATTAACATTAAATATTTGAAAACTTGTTTGGAAAGTTTGTTAACATTTGTTGCTTTTACATCTACTTTTACTTCTGGAACTTCTTGAAAAATTTCTTTGAGTTTTTTTTAAACCTTTTGAGTCTTTGAAAGGATTAAAAAGTTAATCTTTATAAAAATTCATTAAATTTCTTAGGATTTGTAAGCGTTTATTTCTCTTTACTTAACCATCGAAACTCATGGGAATTTGTGAGGAAATCTTAGCAACAAGAGTAAGAAAAGGTCTCGAATCATTTTAACATAAAAATCAAGTTGTTAAAAAGAGCCACGAGTTTTTTTTGTTCTTTTACTGCTCACAAGGTTGGAAATCTTGATCAGCATAAAATATAATCAAAGTTTAATTACACGATGTTTCAAGGGAAATAAAATTGGATCTATGAAAACTAATCAAATATTTTTTTTGCAATACAAGCAACTCAAAAAATGTTTAATAAATTTATATCAAACTTCAGACCTTAATGACTGCCATACAGAATGACTTCAGACCTTAATGACTGCCATACAGCGTATGAAAGCTGAAATGAGTAAACAGATTAGCTAAACTTTTCTCGGCTACTTCCTTCGAAGTCTTTATTCAAGCATTCCAAAATTCACAAGCTGTGTCATATTTTTTGTTCAAATGTATTTTTTCTTCCCAGAAATAAACTCTATTGGTCTTTAGTTAAGTATACCTGTTGCCATTTCTCTCTTTGGTCACATGTTCAAATTTTTTTCATCTAGATTAATGCACACAACTCATTCGTAATGCAAACTTGCCATGTTTGGTCAGAAGATAATATCATGATCTTGTTTCAGCTTATTTAAAAAATGGAACTAAATGCTTTTGAACTGAATGATAAACAAACATGCTTACACTTTTCAAGGTAAACGTGCTTGTTTAACCAGACGTGATGTAAGATTCAGAAACTTGATCACCTCGTGCAATCGCTTGCTACACTTAATATTTAGCATAGAACTTCAAACTTTTACTTTGTTTTACCTTCAATATCAACCTCACAACAATCAATAGTAATAAAGTATTCACTCCTGGTACCTTCGAAGCGTTTGATTATTGACTCTTAATCTTGCATATTGTTCAATCGTTTAATTCAGTTGTTTAATTCAATTGTTCAATTCAATTGTTCAATTCAATTGTTCAATTCAATTGTTCAATTCAATTGTTCAATTCAATTGTTCAACTCAATTGTTCAATTCAATTGTTCAATTCAATTGTTCAACTCAGTGAGGACTTTAACGGACTTTACTTGTTCCTGCGTTTTGTATTCTCCTTGTACTCTGTTTTCTGCTTTGTATCCCAGCGAAAACACTGGCTTTGAGTTTTGTTTAAGAATACATGTGGTTTAAGGCTGCAGGCTAATTGAAAAATATAATGGTTCCTAATCTTTCTTGAACTGTTTACCACGGTTGTGCTTCTTACGTAACAGTATTTCTTATTTGTATCCCTCACTTCAAAAATAAGAATTACTGTTTATCAAAGTGTTTTAGTGTTTTAATTGTTTCCTGAAAACCTTTCTTAACTAGGAATAGAAGGATTTACAATTAAGATGACAATATATAGATCAAGATATACAATACTTTATCTCCTCGAACAGTTCAGTTCAGAACAGTTCAGACAGGAAGTCTTACTGTCGTTGTTCAAAAAAAAAACACGGCTGATAAACTAAAAACAAAAAACCTTTCTTGACAACCTAATATCGGATTAAATTTAGCTAGTTTAATTTTTAATATTTGGCAAATTAATTGGAAACTTAGACAAACATGAATGTGGCGTTGAACCTTTACATTCATATGTATAAACAAATAAAAAAAGCATACGTAGTTTTGGTCCTTAAAATATTTTTTAGCTGCAAAAAAACTGCAGCAAAATATTTTATTATCTCTATGTATGAGTCAATATCAGTCATTCTTGTTATTTCCAGCAATCAATTGCCTTGTTTAACCAAGGTTTAATTTTCATTGCTGTTGTTATTGTAAAAGATGTTAGCATTTAACGATTAAACCTACGTTGTGGAAACCCGCATTGTAGAAATCTGCGTTACAGAAACCTGCGTTAAAGAAATACTCTACACAACTTTGGAATTTAAAATATAAATTATCATAAATTAAAACATTTAAATTATATATTTACCGTATATACTCGCGTACAAGTCGAGAAATTTTGGACGAAATATTTACTCTAAAACAGCAATTCGACTTTTATGCGGGTCAGAAAAAAAACAAATTTATTCCTAGAAATTTTTTTTTTCGTATTTCTCATTTTTTGATTAAAAAATGTTTCATTTAATATTGATTTTGTATTGATTTTGGATCGACTTATACGCGAGTATATACGATATATATTTTTTAAACTAATCAGATATTCAAAGAACCCCCTCCAATCTTTGAAGAAATAGTTGCTGATGTTTTCTGTATATACACTAATAGAATATATAAAGTAATATAAAAAATAAAAAAACAATTGTTTTGAAAATAAAAAATAAGCTTACCTTCGAACATAACTCATAAAATATTGAATTTTAGTTACCAGCCCTTTCAGAAGGTGAACACCGATATACTTCTACTAGCTAGCCTGAAAAGAAAACAAACTAGTCACTAATTAGCCTAAATGACTCATTTCTTTTAGTTAAAAGGGATTCCGAACGTCCATTGAGAAAGGTTTAAATAATAATAATAAGTTTTAAACAACCTTTTTTTAAAAAGCATTGTCTCTAAATCCTTATTATTGCTTTAACTATGCTCCATATGGACATACCGTATATTTGATTGAATTCCTATTATTATTTTTTCAAGATTTTTTTTTTTAGATACCATTAGATTGAGTCATCTAAAATCACGATTGGTAAACGGATTGCGCATCTAGGTTTAATAAAATTTGCAACTAAGAGGTATGGAGGTTTTTTTATCAATAGTAGTTTAGTATACTTTTTTCTATCTAAGTACACCAGATATGGTATAATCCAGTTTTTTTACAGAAGAGTGAGTAGTCATTATAAAGTTTTCTATCATTGGACAGCAGGTAAAAGGCATTCGTTAACGGAAAAGATTGCAATCGTCTGCTAACACAAATAAGTTAAACAATTTTAAAAATAAAACTTAAAAAAATAAATTAAAATACTTTTAAATAAACTTTTTATATATTACATTTTTAGTCATCATTATCATGATACTAACAATATTTTATTGAACTGACGAATATTTAACTCTTTTTAAAGTTTAAAGTGACGAAATAAAAATAGATATTTAAGAAGTAAATATAAATATTCAACCGAATTATTTAATAAAGTACAAGTGACGTGATTAGTAATTGATACAAAATATGCATTTTTAAACATATAAATTTGCAAAAATAAATTAAAAATATGCAGAATAGTTTAAAAGCGAGAATTTAAAATCTAAAAAAACTATTAACTATAAGCTGTCAAAGCCAAGTCATTCTATAAAGACGGTTTTCAGTAGTTAATTCTCTGTGAATTGTCGGATTTTAAGTATTTTTAAATCATTTTAATAAAATAAAATAATTTTTATAGTTTAGCAAACATTTATTAGATCGCCAAGGTTTACAGTACTTGTGTTATTGGGCTTCAGAAAAAAGCCAAAAAAATTTCGTACTAGAGAAACGTTTTTTTACTTCTCTCAGATAAGTAAGATAAATAGAAGATTTTTCTGGAATAAAGTTTTACTTGTTTCTCCACTAATTTATTATTAACAGGTGTAAAGTTTCTTGGGTTGAAATCTTTAAAAGGCTGAATTCTTTGAAGAAAACTAGATCAACATGTAAAATGAAAATTTTAGAGAAACAGAAAGTAATGCTAGCCTATCAAAAGTAAATACATATTACAGAGCAACCAATAAGGTCGCAATCATTAATCCGAGATGGAAATCCGCTTTTTAAAGAAGTTTAACTATTTTAGTTAAAAATGCAAAATTATTTTATTTTTAATCATAACTTAAATGTTTAAAGGTTACTGAATTTTTTTTGAGTTTCCATGAAACTGTCATTTACTTTGATTTATTTCATCAACTAAACATAATCATGACAATTAGGAATAATAGCGTTAGAAAGGTCAGGTTTTGTAGCAGCAGTTTCATTATAAAAATCAACTTTAATCCTTTTCATTTTCTAATTTAGATTTGGTCATCTTAAAATAGAAAAGGTCATCTTAAAATAGAACTTTTTTTTATTAAGATGACTACTTATATGAAATAGTAAACTCAATTTCTATCGTTTAAGGTTTATAACTTTGTAACACGCTAAAATTATCTTAACATTTTTGTTATTTAGCTGTGATTATTTGTAGTTGATGAATTGTCATCTAATTTGTAAACAAATAAAATGTCTCTAATTTTTAACAGATAAAATGTTTCTAGTTCGTAAACAAAAAATGACAACAAATTGGGGAGCTGTCCTTTTTGCATCTTTATTTTTTTTGGTTGTGCCCAACGGAAATGGTTAGTTACTTTATTTTTTAAATTCTTACAGTTTTTGTAGTTAACTATAACTTATTGCAACTTGTGTCATTATTAAAGTTTGTACTAAGTTTAAAAAAAGTATTCAGTTAAAAAAAAGATTCACGTTAAAGTTTATGATTGACGTTTAACATCAATCGTCAAAACTGTTAAACTCTGAATTTACGGTGACGTTTTAAATACAATTTTTTTAAATCTCATTACTTGGATACCAGCTTTAGATCTCATCGCTTGGATACCAACCGTCGCTTTCTATTATTTATGACAAAAAAGAACGAAAATTACTTATTATTTCCTTCAAACTTTGCTGTTTTGAAATAGGAAAAAAATTTTTTGAATCTAGCTCCATTATTAGAATTAGCGAATGTGAATGTTCACAAGCAAAATTTTAAACAAAACAACATCAAGAAGTATTTATTCAAAAATGAAGTAAAGTGCCGACATTTTTGCCTAAACGCTTGCTGAAACAGGTCTTATGAGCTTTTCCAATTTTAACAAAAATTGTCTCAGAGTACTATATTGCTCTTGTCTCAGTAGATCGAGAAAAATGAGTCTGTTGGTTTTTTAACTTGGTGATGCCAACCTGTGACATTTTTTCAACTTGTCTCCTCTTAAACAATTTTAAACTGAATTGCTATTATTGCATTCCTGTAAGCTCTGGTTTCACAAGCCAGCACTAAAAAGAACTTTAACAAGGTTTTTTCAAAAATTCTAAGCAACAAATTGATAAAAACTCAACGCTGCAGTTTCTTTGTAATCTGTAAGAGTGATTGTTATAAACATCTTAAACTTATCTTGTTAGCAGGACACCTGGCAGTTACAAGCAACAATTTTTTACCAGTTGATCATGTAAAACCTTCACTTTTTGCGATGCAATTAGTATTCCTTTTATAAAAAAATATAGTTGAAGCAACTGGTTTAACTTATATGCATCTCAGGCTAATGGCAAGAAAAATCAAATTTGTCACAGCAATTGAAGAAGAACAGTTGTGAACGTGTCCAGGTGCTAATATTGAGCAGTAATTCCACAGAGTTTTAAGTAGTCTGTTGAAGAAGATCTAATCAGGGTGAGACAATAGCTACTGGCCAAGCACCTACAGAAACTAATAAGCCTACAATCAATGTCAATCTTTTCTTTTTTCGTGCAGTCTTAAGACAACATAATTAATTTTTTTCTTTAACAAATATTCGACTAAATTATTCTAAATGAGCGCAACTCGAAGGATATGTGTGCTTTTTGCAGCGTTTACAATAAGTAAGTTATCAAATCATAAATGCACTTTTCTTGTTTTCTGTGCTGCAAATTCAGAAATAACATTTTCAAAAGATCTCTGTTGAAGAATTTCACTATCAACGAAGAGTAGTCCGATTGCACAGTCATTAGACATACAAAAACTACGCTGAAACTCCTAAAAACTTAGATTTTTTAACAGTTTGTAAACTGATATAAATTTATTCTTTATGATTTGAAAAGCCAATAAAAACCTTCTTTTTAAAAAAAAGGCTAAAAAATTTTTTATTCGCAAATATAAAAAAGTTTACAACAATCTGGAAAGTATGTATAATACAGGCGCGGATCTAAGGGGTGGCCATTGTGACAATGGCCATATATTTTAAATTTAACGGCAGCCACATTAGTTTTGGGTTTTTTCGCTTAAGGAATATCCCTAAAAATTTAAATTTGTCTGCCGTAATTTACGAATTTTGGCTATAGAGATTCCTGCCATGGCTACAACGGTTCTTATTATACGTTACCGACGTTTTATTCAATAAATAAATGCTGTGAAAAAGTATTAAAATATCAATCTTTTATCGAAATTTAAACCGTGAAAATAAAATTTGGCCACACAGTTACAAATTCCTGGATCCGCGCCTGTATAAGATTAAAAATAGTTTGTCAAAAAAATCCATTTCGCCCTTTTTGCTGTTAACGAAACCTTTTAAAGTTCATTAATCACATGTATTTTAATCAAAATCATTTTTAAGTAATGATGGAAAATCTTGACAGTTTGAAATATAACAGTTTTTTGGGAAGGCGATGCTTTGATTAGCTAGTGTTTGGCAGGATTGAAAACTGGATGTTTTTAATTCCTGTGGTGCCCATCGGCATTTTAAAAGTGAAATATCTTTTAATTTTACATGGTAAATCAGTTTTAATTGTAAATTTTTTAGTTTTTTGAATTTTTTGATTGCTTATATTATGTGAATTTTTGTCATTTTCTAAGCACTGATATCGGTACTGAAGCTAGACATTTTCGTGCCATTGTTTAATAAAATTTCTTGGTCTTTTTTTTTTAAAAAAAAAAACGATTTTTATTGATTTTTCAACTCATAACGTACAAGTTTATATCAGTTTACCAACTGTTAAAAAATCTCAGTTACTTGGAGTTTCGCGCATTTTTTGTACATTCTGACGACTATGAACTGTTGAAAGGCGCCGTTGTCCAAGGTATAGGACAGTCTGCAAATAAAGGGTAATATCTAATTGCATTTGAATTTTTTAAACTTTGTAACAATTGGGGTAAAAAAAAGTAAACACTCTTTTATCTTGTTTTCGCTTATATATATATATATATATATATATATATATATATATATATATATATATATATATATATATATATATATATATATATATATATATATATATATATATATATATATATATATATATATATATATATACATGAGAGGAGGGTGGACGGGGAAGATTGCCGGGGCCCCGTGTATCTACAAAAAAATTTTTAAAATCATTTTTAAAAGATTTAACTTTCATTTTTAATTTTCAATGACACGCTTCTATTGGTCCTGGGTATATAATTGATCATAGTGAGGGCCCCTTAAGAAAACTTCCCCAGGGCTCGAAATTTCTCTCGGTGGTTATATATATATATATATATATATATATATATATATATATATATATATATATATATATATATATAAAACGAAGAAACAACAACTATGTATGGTACTTAAAGTTTCATGCCTAGCGGCAATCATCAGCCATGAAATACCCAAAAAATAAGGGTCGGAGGGGCAAGTAGTTTCATTAAAATTCTCTATAAATGTTATCTTGCTTTCTGGTTCTAGTATAGAATGTTCTTTTATTTTATTTATAGAATTGCTTGTTAAACTTTATTAATCAATCTTGAGATCGTGATTTTAAAATGTTTTTTAATAGTTAAAAGCTCGTTCTTATTTAAGAGAGTATGTTCCATGGATGATTCTGCATCCTGTTGTGGTTTGTATCGTTTTTGATTAGCAAGGAAATTCTTTCATCTAATTGAAGAACTTTAATGAACTTTTTAGCTACAGCATACTGGTATTTCATGGCTGATGATTGCCGCTAGGCATGAAACTTTAAGTACCATACATAGTTGTTGTTTCTTCGTTTTATATATATATATTGCTCTATTTATACAAAATATTGAGCACTCTGATACGAACAAGAGATATTGTATTTGAAAATAATACAACTTGAAATAGCTATATATATATATATATATATATATATATATATATATATATATATATATATATATATATATATATATATATATATATATATATATATATAAATCTAACCTATAAACCCAAAAAGTTGCTATGTGTATATGGACGATTCCGGGATCCATGTTCAGGGTGCTTGTGGCTAGAACTAAGTTTAGCCTCCTCCAACCTCTCCTTGTCACTCTGGCGAAGAGGTGGTTACGGAGCTGATAATTATAAGTTCTTCCTCCATGAAAACCAAAAAATTGTAAATATGTGTTTTTGCGGTTTTTAATGACAATTTTTTTTTTTTTTTTAATGAGGGATATTTTTTGAAAAATATAAGGTATAAATGAATGAGAAAATTTATAAAGACAGGTATTTGTTTGGAGACAAGATTATTGTGATTTATCGATGTGTTTGTTGCGAAAAAGTTACATGACCACAGTGTGGTTTACTTCCCAAAATCATGACTACATAGCTACAAATGCATTTCTGATTAATACAGTAAAGCTTTATATCTAATAGCCCGGCACATTGCACCATATTCCAGCTAGAACATACATACATACATACATACATACATACATACATACATACATACATACATACATACATACATACATACATACATACATACATACATACATACATACATACATACATACATACATACATACATACATACATACATACATACATACATACATATGTACGTACGTATGTATGTATGTATGTATGTATGTATGTATGTATGTATGTATGTATGTATGTATGTATGTATGTATGTATGTATGTATGTATGTATATATGTATGTAATATATATAAAAAGATTTAAATAATTATCTATTTATATATTCTGTTTATTCTCTAATATTTAGCTTTTCTCAACAAGACATGCACCTTTAACAACAATGACAACAATAATAACTGTAATGATATATTCAATACAGTTTTTTTAAATGATTCAAAACCAAATCTTGAACGCTGGGCTCTTGGGCTTCCAGAAAGTACTAGTGTTGGTAAGCCAAGATATGGAAAAGTTTGGGTACTGTTGCAAACACTGATATGTGTAAGTTTTTTTTTTTTCTTTGTCTTTAAATTGTTTTCAATGAACTTTAATTTTCGATAAAATAATAATATACCATTGAACTGCTATGCCTTTTTTAAGGATGTATAAATATATTTAAAGAACTGCTTACTATTTTTTTGTTTTGATGTAATGCATTCACATTATTAAAGCTCCATATATAACTTGATTTTGCTAAAGAATTTTACTAAAATTTCTAGATTGATTATAATATGAAATAGATGATAATTTAGTTTCCTTAGAGTCTGTATCTATTATAGATAGTGGATTAGTGTGTTAATGATTGTATCAAATAAACTTTTCATTATTAATTTATGTCTAGATGCTTCACTTAATTTGTCACTTGCTTTCTTTTTATTAACTTCAACAGTTGACAGTTTCAGTTTTAATCTAAAACTTAATTGAGTATAAACCAGTATAATATTATCTAAGACTAGCATGGTAGACAAGGAGATGTTAATATCTTGTTAAAGCATGCTGCTTAAGTCTAATATATGTCCCTAAGAAAGCTAAATACTCCTATCCAAGTTAGTAAACAAGTTTACTAACTTGGATAGGAGTATTTAGCTTTCTTAGGGACATATATTAGATTTAATATAGGGGCATATATTTGACATTTTTTTTCATTCAATTTTGTTTGAAATTGCATACAACAAAAATTATTTTATTTTAAACAGAAAGAATGTATTATGGAAGGTTTTATTAACAAAAGAGATTCATATATAGGATTTTCTTTTGTTTTATAATTTTCTCTCATGTTTACTTATAAAGTCTTTGGCTCAGTTGTTTTAGACCAATTAAATTTCAATAAATGTTGCTAAAATGTTGTTATTGAAAATTTTGTTATTGAAATGTTTAATGGTCTTGATATTCACAAGAATATATAAGATAATAGAAACAGTTCAATAATATCATAACACTATATACAGTATTTCATTTAATTGAAACTCAAAGTTATTTAATGGAAACTTATATATATATATATATATATATATATATATATATATATATATATATATATATATATATATATTGACTTTTTTCTTTAGCGAACTACTACATTTACTTTTATTCTTATTCACCTATTCCTGTTCCCATCAGAAATCATCTTAGGGTATTTTGTCCAGATGCAACTTCTGGTTTAATAAGACTGTCATTTGATTATTATCAGTTTGCTTCAAAGAAACCTCAAACTATACTTTCAAGAATCAGTAAGTTGACATTGTAGCTTATGGTTCTCTACTTTCTAATTTTTTGTGTGTGTTGTAATGTTGATGTTCAGTTTATGTTGATGTTTAATAAGTTACTATCAAAAATAAAAAACCATAAAAATTGATAAGTTTAAAAGCAAAGCTGGATAAAAGCAAGAAGAGTAGCTGTTACCCAGCTGTGTAATAGCAATGAGGGCAACTTAAAAACTAAAACATTTGATGCCTCATAAGTTAAACCAAGAGATATCATGAAGTTTCTTCATGCTTGGGGTAGCTTATTGAAATTCAGCAAGTAAATATACCAGTGCAATCTGTTGCCAATTAATTGTTCAAAATTTAGCCTCAAGCCTTTTTCTGTATTTTAACCCCCTCCCCCCCCTCATATCTCAATTGAAAAACATAGTTGAACAGAGCAATTTCTTCCTTCAGCTGGATTATAGTAGAACTTAACTTTATTTTTTATTTTTTCATCTAAGCTCCCATATCAAGATATTTTTAAATAATCAAATTAAATTTTGTCTCCTATTTAATTTTATTTGTTGAAAATAAAATATTTGTTTATTGTATATTATCTTATAGGTTTCTAATTTTTTAAGGACTAAGTTACAAAAAGTCATTTTTTTTTAGTGTTGACATGTGGACAAGATAATAACACTTATATCATTAATGAAGCTATGGCATCTAGATGGAGGAAATACAGTGTGATATTGCCTTGGAGAGTAGCAAAGTTTGGGGTACATGTTTTACTAATTTTTTTAAAGTTTTTAATATATTTTTTTTAAATCATTAGTTCAATTTTGGTGTTTTTAACTTGGGATATTTATTTTTATTTACCTTGTCAAAAAATTTTGAAAAAATTGTATGAAAAATTAAATCTTAGTAAATTTTTGGGAAAAAGCAAAAAGGTTTAAACATAAAAGTTCTTATTTTTTATGTTATATATTTGCATTTTATATGAGTATTTTTATGTTTGAAACAGTTATTTATATTGGATATACTTATATTGTATATGATATATTTGCTTGATGCATTATTTAAACATGTTATGGATTTAAGTATTTATCTTTTATGGACATCAGTGTAACATAACTCTTCCTGATTATTTGAATATCTACAACGGTGTTGGTTTATCATCTGCAACTCAAGATTGGTATGGTTACAACACACTGTCTCTTGATAATGTTTTGTTTACACAAGTTCCTGAAGGTATGAATATTTTTTATGAAACAGTGTTGTATCAGTTATTTATCAAATTCACTTTCACACAAATCAAACATTGACATAAGTTATTGTTTTACCTTCTTTTCGTTTTTCCTTCGTTTTCAATTTTTTATATTTGTAAAATTAATGTTTTAGGCTTCAATCAAATAAAAAAACTAAATTTTTTGAACAATAAGAACATCAATATTTATCATTAAATATCATTATCATGAATCAACCTTCTCATCTGGAAAGTTTTGTTAGGTTTATAAAAACAAAATTTTAGCTAAATAAAAAAAAACTTACATCTAAAAAAACACTATCCCAAAAAAAGTTGCAATACATTGAAGTTTTTTTTTAATCTTTAAAGTAGCATTTTACCAACTGCAAAATGAGTGTTCATTTTAACAAGTGTTTTTCTCTTAAGGGTTTTTAAACTTTTACACAAAACATTTTGTGTATGAAATATTTTATGTGTGAAACATTTTATGTGTGTGTAAATGTTTAAAAATCTTGGTTTAAATCTGTATCAAAGTTGTACAACATTGAAAGTCTTTGTCAAAAAATTCAAAAACGTAGCAGCAGATATTAAAGCAGTTGAAATAACAAACAAAGTAATTAACTAATAAGACTAATTTAAAAATAGTAAAAAATACAATGGTTATTTTAAATTTCTATCAGTATGTCACTATTGCATGTGTAATAATTTTTCATATAATACTCCAAGATGTGATTTATTTACGCTGGTCAAAATCAAATGTAATTTTTGGTTTTTTTATTTGCAGAAACAATAACAGCATCCCCAACAACAACAACATCCCCAACGACAACAACAACCCCAACGACAACAACATCCCCAACGACAACAACATCCCCAACAACAACAACATCCCAAACAACAACAACATCCCAAACAACAACAACATCCACAACACAATCATCAACAAAAATCCCAGTGACATGTGCAGATGGAAGTTCTTTATATGACTTTGGAAACAAAAATTTTACATGTGCACGTGAGTAAGCTTTGAATTTATTTTTTTATAATGCAGCAATTTGTGTTTAGAATTAAAGCTTGTACTTATTTAGAAACAATTTAAAGGAAAATACAGCACTGCAAAAAAAATGATATTTCACATCATGCTTTATTTTTCTCTTATCGTTTTCTTGCGCTCTTTTGTCCTATATGTAATTTTTCCTCTATTAAAATCAGTTAGACTACATAAAATTGTCTTAGAAAGTCACACAACCTAAATCTATATCAGGCCAATAAAAGCAAGATATCAGATCAATAAAAACATGTTACGCTAAAAATACCATTTTACTCAATGAAAAATGTAGAAAATGGCAGAAAATGACTCCTCAACTCTAACTCAGTTTTTATTTTAAAGAATTCTTTTTCTTTTAACATCCTTTTTTCAGTTATCAACATCTCTGATTATGATATCATTTGAAAAATGTTTCTCACTTTTGTTTCTTTCACTTTCACTGAGTTTCCAGAATTTCATTTAAGGAATTCTTTTCCTCATAAACATATCCATATCACATAAACAGGATTTCAATAGCAAATCTATTATAAATTATATTATTATAAATTATATTATTATAAATTATGTTATTATAAATTATATTATTATAAATAATATTATTATAAAATATTAATATTATAAATCATTATTATTATAAATTATATTTCTATAAATTATATTACTATAAATAATATTATTATAAATTATATTTTTATAAATTATATTATTATAAATAATATTATTATAAATTATATTATTATAAATTATATTATTATAAATAATGTTATTATAAGTTATGTTATGCAGAGTGGACCCTAAACTTAAAGCAATCAAAGGATTTTTATTATCTCTAAAGTCCTAATGAAATAAAAATGCGTGAGCAAAAGAAATACAAGGGTTTGAAAATTTAAACAATTTTTCATAACTTCCTAAATATTTTTTTAATGCGTTCTATATAAGAGTTATTATATATAAGAGTTATTATATATAAAGGGAATTATTCTGCTCATTAGTTCAGCAGAATTAATGAGTAGAATAATTCTCTTTAAATTAAAAAAAATCTAGCAGGGAATTTTTTTGGTAACTGTCTATCACTTAATTAGTCTGTTACTTTTAAAAGTTCCCTGATTTTTAGTTGTTTTTTTTCTATAACTAAATATTTCTTTATGCTATCATTATTTGTATAAATATTGATTACTTAAAACTGATCTTGTTTTACTAAATGTTTTGAATATTTACCAGTGCATAGTTTTTTTAGGGTGATAATTGATTAGACACTTTGTACATTTTTTTTATTGAGTAAAATTGTAAAGCTTGTGTTTAGCCGATGGAGTATGGCAGGATCCAGTGCAAACTACCAGATGCTCTGTTTCATGTGGAGGCGGAAAAGCAAATTTCACATTCTCCAGTTGCTTTAAAAAATTTAATTATTCTAAGGACTGCGATGAATCAAAGAGGGTTTATACAGGGGATTGTCCAGTTGTAGTGTGTCCAACAAGTTGTGAGTTTAAAAACTTTATCTTTTTTTATTTACACCAAATTTTGTATAAAAAATTCTTTTCATATTTTTCTCTTTTGTACAAAATTGTTACTTTTGTAAATCTAATTTTGTTAAAGAAAAGTTGTTTTATTTGTTAGCTTGCCAAGTGATGAAACCCAATTCTTGCGGTGATATAAATGTTATGTATCGTAACTTCATCCCAGGTTTACCGGATTTAAATATCAATGTTGCCAAAATGAATGAAGTCTTGAATCAGCTCACCATTTTTAATATGGATTCAGTTCAAATAATGTTGAATGGTAATTTAATTTGCATATCTCTTATGATATTAAAAATGATTCCTAAAATCACTTTTAATTATAATGACTTCAAAAAATACCAAGTTCTTTTGACTGAAAAAAGGTTTGGGCATAAAAAATGAATTTTAGTATACAATAATAAAATGTTGATGCATAATTATTGCGGCTTTTTTTCAAAGTTTATTCAACAAAAATATTTAACAAACGGATGTTTAAATGATTATTCCGGAGTGTAATCTCCATTCACTTCAAGAACTACTTCCCATTTGCTTGGCAGACAATCAAACCCATGGGCAAAGAAGTTACTAAGTCGAATGTGGACGCAGCTCCCATCCCTTATTGGCGATCGTTTCGACGACATGACGTTCAACATGAGGACGGGCATTGTTGTGGTGGAAGACAATATGGTTCTTTTTTCGTGGTCGTTTCGCCTCGATTACAGCGTGAAGGTGGTCAATCTGAGCCAGATAGACGTTGCTGTTAATGTTGAACTGCCCAACAATAACACATGCTGTTTGAGATAATTTCCTAGAGGATGAATCTCTTCTGTCCCACCATAAACAATATAAAGCCTTCTTACAGTGGACATCTTTTGGCATTTTTTTTGGGAAAACACACGGTTACACGCGGCACCTCTCTTTTTACGTATTTTAAGAGTAGCCATCATGATTCGTATATATATATATATATATATATATATATATATATATATATATATATATATATATATATATATATATATATATATATATATATATATATATATATATATATATATATATATATATATATGTATGTATGTATGTATGTATGTATGCATACAGATATATATCTGTCGTTTTTTTAGATGCTGGTTGTGATGTAAACTCATTAGGAGCTGTCAAATTTCGCATTTCTGTTGCCGAGGAAGCAGCAAACCTTTCCCTCAGTCAACTAAATGCTGCACTCGAGGTAATGTATTCAATTATTGATTGTAATCCTGGTGACATCAACATCAAGCAATGGGATCGATTTGACGAGATTATCGAAAACATAACCATTATAGAAAGTATTAAAGCAGATCTAGATCAACGTCGAAGCATGGTCATTCAAAAAGAAAACTTCTGTGGTGGTCAAAGTGAGTTTTGTTTTAAGTCATTACCTTTTGAAATGAATTGCCTTAATGGTGTTAAGCAATTATGTTCAATTTTTTTTCAATTGTTTATTTTAGAATCGATTCTCGAGAAAATTTCTCAGGCTGTTCGTCAGAGTTAATAGAGCTCAAAAGACGAGAACGATATCTTCATTTTCTCAGACGTAAACTTATATTTAAATCTGAAAATCTTTTAACAATCCCTTCTTTATTTAAAACGATAAAATTGTTCTTTTCTAAAGGAATTCAATTTAAAATCCAGAATTTTTTTCCCTCCTGTTTTTCGTTTTAACATTTTATTCTTTAGTTTATCTTATGAAGAATTCTTTATAAAATCTATAATATCGCCTTCTTACCTGGTTGAGCTCTGAAATATGCAAAACATGAAAAATCTAATTCTTAAGAACGTCAAAAAAAGCAAATCTTTGATATTTCTTTTATAATAACATTATTTACTGTTAATATTTGTCACCGATTTTTTTACTGTATTATATTTGTATGAATGAGCACAGCATGTTTCTATGCAGCACTTTAGTTTTTCAGTGTCCGCGTGCTTTGAATCCACTGTGAGGAATATATTATCATGCCAGTGTTGACGAAAACAATGTGTCAATCTTTTTTTCGTCGACTTTTAATCATCTCTTTTCCTATAGGTTATAAAATATTACTACTTGGCGCTACAGATAATTATCTATCTTTCGCTATTGTCATAGAAATGAAAATTCTACTAGACCTTGAGATCGAATAATAATTGCAAGAGATCTACCTGCAACTGATATCGCCTCAACTGGTATCCTATTTTAAAAGAGTTGATATTTTTGTCTATTACTATGGTGGACTATAGTTACGTTACCACGAACAAATTACTCTCAATTAGACTCAAATTATTACCGCATTCACACCAACAAAAGCAAGTTTTAACGTTCGCTTTTAAAATGGTGTTCAGTTTAAACCTTTTTTAACTATTATCCTTGTCACATATGAAGAGATATCGATTTTCGCAGAAAAAGTTGTATTTTAAATACAAATCATACTTATGATACATTCGGCTTCCGAACAAAAGTTTTTTAATAAAATAACCTCGCAATCTTATCAAGTTGTATTTAGCTGCCATTTTTTAAACATTTGAAATAAGGTTTTAAAAAGTAGTGTGAACGGAGAAATGCGTCACAAGTTTAAGTAATCACGATGTAAACAAGTTTTACTTATGGTGTAAGTGGGGTATAAATAAACTTTATAAAGAATTAGTTTTGCAACAATTTAAAACCATTAAAATTGAGTTTTGTGAAGTTATATATCAATAATACTAAAAAGATGACAAAATTGCAATTTTACTGTTTATTATAAAAAATTTACATAAAACTTAGCTTTTTTACTTTGTAAAATCTCGAAGATTTAAAATTGATCGTTTGGAGAGACAATCTATTTAAACTAGTACAAATGCAAGAGTGTCTATGCTGCTCCACCAACAGAATATATAATAAAAAAAAAGAGGTCTGTGGAGAGCACGCACCAATAAATTGACCATTAACAATAATAACAATAATTAGGTTACAAATACCACATTTAACAACACCCACTTTCAATAATTAAATAATAAATCTCACTTTCAACATGTTCCTTTACAATGATTAATTTTTTACTGTAATTTTTAACACGCTCCCCCTTGTTGAATTGCCAACAATATTTGTCTTTTAATTGTTTTAGATGTTGTCCATCAAGAGCTGCCTGTCGGGTTTAACGTTTATTAATTGACCTGAGCGCCGCATGCACAATCTCGGTTTCAACTGCACGGACATTTTTTTTCTTGCTATCTTGTTCAATATCGATCTCCAGAGGAATTAATTTTTGGACAGGTCGGAAACATATCTTGGATGTTCCTTTATTCGATATAACCTTTAATTTAGCTCCACAAATTGCTTTGTCTTTTCCTTCAATAACTTCCACAACTCTTGCCATTCTCCACTGACTTCTGGGTGTCATATCTTTGTCATTAATTAACATAACATCATTTACTTTTAGTACTTTTTCTTGTTTATTATCATTAAACTTATTAAATAAATGTTGTTGTTTTAATTCATTCAGATAAACCTTAGCGAAACGCTTTCGATAATCATTAATTAAGTTCCTTAAGTAGATGGCTCGTTTCTCACGTCTCAACCATATCAAAACATAAATTTGATTCCACATTATTTCTTAACATATTTCGTCCATACATCAAGTGAAAAGGAGTAAGCGCTTCTTCATTATCATCTTCACTCATGTAGACAAGTGGTCTACTATTAATTACAGATTCGATATCGCATAAAACTGTTTGCAGTTCTTCATAAGTAACGAGGAACTTTCCATAACCTTTAACAGTGGTATCATAACTGATCGTACCAATCTTTCATAAAATCCTCCCCACAAAGCGGAAGCAGGTAGGATGAATTTTTGAATAATCTTATTATTTAAACAAAACTTTTTTACTTCAATAGCTTTAAATGTTTTAAAATTGTCACAAGTAATGCTATCAGATATGCCCCGGCGTACAAAAAAAAGTTTGAGTGCTCGGAGAAAAGCAGGGATCTTCATGTCAGGAGTTAATTCCAGATAAGCAGCACGACTAGACGCACAGGTCAAAATCAAAACGTAAACCTTATACAGCATCGGTTTTTAAACAATTTTTTACATATAAGGGTCCAGCAAAATCTACACCAACAGCTTGAAACGAAAACATAGAAACATTTACACGACAATCAGGTAAGTCAGGAGTTGGGGGAGGTAGCATTGTTCTTCCATTAATCTTCTTGCAAATAACACACTTTCGCAAAACATTCTTGGCAGTTTTTCTTCCTTTAATTATTCAAAACCTTGCTCTAACTTGACTTAATGTCATTTCAATGCCATGATGCATGACACGCTCATAGGCGTCACGAATAATTAACACTGTAAAGTAGCTGTATTCCATTGTGTAAAAAAGTCGGATATTTTTCATTATAACTTTGTATCGAATTTCTAAATCGTCCTTTTAATCGCAGTATGTTCGTCAGTGAACAACTTCAGGGATGAACTTAGCTTCTTGTAGTTATCTTGATTTCGTAAATAAAACTGTTCAACAAATAACCTTAAATCAAATGTCATATCATATTTACCAAGTGTCAACATGTTTTCTTTAACTATTCTATTGTTCTTCTTAATTGTTTTTATCAAATTACTTGCAAATCTTTTTACATATCCAGTTACCATTATAAGTCTGTTCAATGTGCTATACTTTTTAAATGTCTATTAGAACACCAATATTACCACTACTCGCAGCCTCAACCATATTTACTCTACTCTCATTTATCCTATCTACACCCTTCGACTCAATCAGAACTTCATCCACATTCAAACTATTCTCACCATCAAACAATTCTACTTCAACCTCCTCCTCACATAAAAATTTAGGTCCAGACAACTAACTATCACTCAATTCCTTAAAAAAAAACATACGAGTTGGAACATCTGCTGGATTCTCCAATCCTGCTACATGCCTCCATTTCTTCCTCTCAACCTCTTTCCTAATCACAACTACACGATTTTCCACCCAAGGTTTCCAAGTTTTCTCATTCCCTTTAATCTAATGCAAAGCCACTTCAGAATCTGTCCAACAACTAACATTACTAATAATTACTCAATTTTCTATTACTCCTTTCACTTCTCCTACTAATTTGCTCAACAGCAAACAACCTAACAGTTCTAACCTAGGAACAGACAGATCTTTCAATGGCGCTACCTATGTTTTGGCTGCCAAAAAAATACTCTCACAGCAACACTCGTCTTAGCTCTAAGATAAACAATTGCACAATATATCTCTCTTGAGCTATCACATAATCCATGTAACTCAGACGAAATTATTCTCTCCTCAACTCTAACAAACGCAAATCTCTTTACTCTTAAAACACTCAACATTTCTCAACAGTTCTTTGCACTTAAACTCAATCTCTCCACTCACACTCACATCCCACTCCTTTTTATCTCTACACGAAATTTGAAAAATTCTTTTTAGTCTGACTTTTATAAGTGAAACAATGCCTAATGGATCGTATATTGATGCCGAAATTTTTAAGATATTTCTTTTTGTTGTTTTAAGTTCGCGCGACATTTTTATAAAGTCTTTAAATTGGAAAATAAATTCATCGTTTTTCGAGTCCCATTCAATTCCTAAAACTCTTTTATACTCATGATCACTTTTACCCAATTCTGTTTCTAAGTACTATCATCAAGATTGCTTATTGAATTTTTTATTTCCTTATTTCATATCATTTTCTCATTAAAATCACAATAGTTTTGTAATTCTTCGCTGTTTGTTTTCCATTTCCTTAAATTGAAACCACCTTCAGACATCATGTTTTTGACTTTTTATAAAATTCTTTACCCTTCGTTACACTTTCCGTTCCAGATGTGACATCATCAACGTATAAATTTTTACAAACAAATCATTAAATTTTTTTATATTTTTTGATGTGATGTCTTATTGTTCCGTTTAATAAAAAGGGGCTACTAGTCAGACCAAATACTACTTTGCCGTCTGTAGCAAAATGCTATCAGACACATCTACGAGAGTTGCACAAGTTTGGGTTTGCTTCTTATTGCAAATAGAATTGTGGTGTTTTCCATTGCATTGAAAACAGGAATTGTTAGAATGACAAAATTTTGAGATATGACCTAATTTTATACAGATGAAACATCTCTTTTGTTGTTTTAGAATTTCAATTCTTGAATCTAAATTTGTAACTTTTAAACAATGAGAAGGCTTATGGTTTTCGGAATAATAAACACAATGTAAAATTCTTTGTTCTGGTGCTCTTCTATTTTGTGTATGAAAACCTGATGTTGTAAAGTTTTTTTTTTGTTTCTATAATTATGAGAATAGTTTTGCTATGCATTTTTGTTTAAAGAATCGTATTTCAGATATTCGGCAAAACACTCCTTAGCTTGTAATTCTTCATTGTAATATTGTAAAAGTCTATCTAAAGTCCACAACTCTCCGGCAAGTTTTCTAGAAATTAAAATTAAAAGTTCATCAGGCAGTTTCTCCTTAAGGGAAGGAATTAAAAAACAGCCGTAAGTTGTTGTTTCTTTTTTTAGAGACCTAAGATTACGTACACAGCTCTCTATATTATTATAAAGTTTTCTTAGTTCTTCTCGATCATTAAAATCTTTAATTTTCTTTATTTTTAACAAAGAGTAACTCTTCATAGTTTTTCATCGGGCGTCATGTAAAATCTCGAGGATTGAAAAATTGATCGAGAGACTATTTGAACTAGTACGAATGCAAGAGTGTCTATACTGCTCCACCAACAGAATATATAATAAAAAAGAGGTCTGTGGAGAGCACACACCATTAAATTGACCATCAACAATAATAACAATATTAGGTTACTTGTAATAATTAAATAATAAATCTCCCTTTCAACATGTTCCTTTACAATGATCAATTTTTTACTGTCACTTTTAACATACTTCATATACAACTTCAGATTCATTGGTAATTTTAAAAAAGTATTTTTCAAAATAAATGCTAAAGAAAAAAAAATCGAAAGGTTTTTACAGAAATGTTCACCTGGGCATTTGGAACATTTTCCCAAGGCTCAGTTTTGATTTTTTGGACTCGTACTTTACTCGTACAATCAATTTTTTGGAGTATAGGATTTTTGTAATGGCAGGAAACAAGTATAGTTTACCTTTTCAAGAATATAAGAAAGGAATTAAGCACAAACGAATTGTTACCAAGTACTTCATTAAAAAATCAATATTCTTCGAATAATCAAACAAGTTACTGAAAGTCTTTCTTTAGAAACGGAATATAAGGACTGTAGACCCCTCAAAACTTGTCATTTCACAGAGAGAAAAATGATTCGTCAAGTCAAAAGGAATCCTTTTGATAGCCCTAATGATATTTCAAAAACTTTCAGCGTCCGAAAAAAACAATTCGCAAACGGTTACAACTTTCTGATCTTCAGGGGAGCGAAAAGGCCTATTATTTCTCAAAATAATCGAAAAACTGAATTCGCAAGTTCCAATCATAAACACTGGGTGTTTATGATTAGAAAAGAGCATCGTAGAGCGATGAATCAAAATTCAGCTTGAAATGTCCTGATGGCAATTTAAAGGTACGCAGACCAAAAAAGGTAAAACCAATAGACTCATTGAATCTATGCTAAAAAGATGTTCAATGATCCTAAAAACTATGGCATTAGTTATTGATTTTACTATTTTTTTTAGTAATTATAAAAAGACGGCTTATGTTTTGAGGTTCAACAGTTTCAGCTTTTTCATAAAAATGGATGTAATTTCTTGTCAACATATCTATTAAAAACCTGATACCCATCGTATATGGATTATACTATCTATTATCTTGCACACAGTTGTAGGATTAAAATATTGCGTGCATGCAACTTTAAATCTTTATAAAAGATGAAATAACAGGAAATTGTAATCATTTTTACCGACTAATTATTGAATAACGTCTAATTTTTTTAGTGGCCGAACTTTATGTTACTAAAATCAAAAATATGTTAAAGAAAAAAAAAAAAAAAAAAAAAAAAAAAGAAAAAAAGAAATTTTTCGATTTATTGAACTCTTGTGCCCTCAACCCCTTTTTTAGTAACAACTCAGGGATAATAAATAGGCAAATTCAGACCCTGTGACGTTATATTACCAGACACCAGTTTACTACGCGGCTCATGTAAGGTATCGCTTCCCTAAAATAACTAAGAATACACGAAATTTCAGTGTCTTGAAAAACAAAAAATTTTTTTTACAAACAGTAAACAATGCAAAATAAAAAACAAATATTATTTGAACGTGGTACACACGTCATACATTTAAAATTTCAATTTAAACAAATCTGAAAAAAAGAAATGTCCAAGAAAAAGGAAAGAAAAGCGCACCGAAAATCAGTTAATGATGCTGTTTTCAGTTTCCATACCAAAAACATTACAAATCACCAAATCGAAAATTCATTAACAGATATTCAGTGTGAAATAATTCTTAAAAAACTTTAGGCACTTTAAACAGTTTGCACTGTACAAAATCTTATGCGTAAAGAATTATAACATCACTGGACTTGAAATTCGTTTATATAGCAGCGGCTGGTGGTGTTGATTGATGACTCTGGCCACCTAAGGTTGCTGGTTGATTTTTGTGATTAGCAGCATGCCACGGTGTTTCTTTCCACAAAAACCAAATATTACCGCTCCATACAAATACATTTAAAAAACCCAAAAGCTGAAAATGCACAAAGTTGCAACATAAAAAGGTTGTAACTTAGCATGTCTTAGCTGAAATTTTCAAATTGAAAATTAACATCAAGACAACGATTTTTATTGCTTTATATAAAAATTTTATATTTTATACTTGATATTTAAGGTGAAGAAAGATAAAAAAAGTTTTCTGTAACAAACGTCTCTGCATACTATCACCAAAATTTAAATGAAAATTAGGCATCAGAGCATTAACATGCCTGAAAAAAATTAAGAGGTACTCACAATTGCAATGGTTAAAGCAGCATACTTTGCTTCTACAAATACGCAAGTGAAATCTCCTTTGCACACATCTTCATTTTCAAATTTACCTTTTATGTCTGTAGCTTTTTTAATGCCATTAGTAGCTGCAGCGATAGCACATGAGCTGAAAAACCAAAACAAGGCCCAGAATGCACCAGCGCAAAAATCCTAAATAAACTTTTTAAATAATCTTCTGAAGCATCCATTTTATCTGCTAGAGACTATAATAACGTGCATGTATAAATTATGCATAAATTACATCAAGTGTATGTATACATGCACACAGAATTGAATAAACACCATGAGAAAATGCATTTTAACACCTATAACATTTTGAAAATCCATTCTCTAATGACTCAAGATTTGCATTATTCTCAGACAGTGGAGGGGTGTGTGAGTCAGTCACCTGTTATGAACCATATTGAGCACCCCTAATCCATACTAAACTGGAAACTTCACCAAAAAAATAAGAAGCCACCATTAAATATAGAATATTTAAAAGTATTGCATGAAATGAGAAATTCCTCAAAAAGATTTTTGTGAATTATATTCTGGCATGCCTAAAAGGGTTCTGGCATTGAAGAATACAAATGGGATATCAACTAAGAATTAATTATTCAGATTGGAATCATTTAAAAACTTTTTATTATTTCATTTTGATTACCATTTTCAATAAAAATCTTGATTTACTATGTATCTATTAAATTGTGTAATGTCTGTGTGTGTATGTATGTATGTATGTATGTATGTATGTATGTATGTATGTATGTATGTATGTATGTATGTATGTATGTATGTATGTATGTATGTATGTATGTATGTATGTATGTATGTATGTATGTATGTATGTATGTATGTATGTATGTATGTATGTATGTATGTATGTATTCATATGTATCTACATGTATCTAAATAAAATTAGAAAAAAAAGTTATTTTTCAAGACAAAAACTGTACAAATTTTACATACATACATACAGTTATTTTTCAAGACCAAAACTGTAAAAGATTAAGACAAAGAAGAATTTACTTACTATTACTGGTAAAGAGAACATTCCAGATGCAGAGTTAGGAGCATTATCTTCTTCAAACATAACATAATAAATCAAAATAATCAGACTATACAAAAAGCAGAATACACCAATAACAACAAAGAACTCAGTTGAAGATCTTTGGTTTAACGGCAGAGAAATACTGATCTAAATGAAAAATTAACTGAGTAGATTCTGATTAACTGAGAAATATGAATTAACTGAGAAATACTGATCTAAATAAAAATTAACTGAGTTGATTTAGGACATGGGACTGAATATTAGAAATTTCAGAATTATGATAACTCATTTTTCAACTAACAATATTTTTTTACACTGCGCATAAAGGTTGAAAGATTTATTTCTCTACATTGAAACTAAAAAATGATTTTAAGTGTAATCTATAAAAATATCAAAAAATAAAACAAATTTGTTTTCATATAATAAATAAAAATGTAAAATCTATAAGCATCTCACTTTGCATACTAAATAAATGAGGAAACTAATAAATTGTTAAAAATATAAAAAATCTTTGATCAAAAGCAAATGTTTTAAAACAAACAAGCTCTCTTAATTGAAAACCAATGAAATCTAAACATATACCTTAGTTCCATTTTTATACACGCTGAGTTCAACAGGTGTTTCAAACGGATAACTAAATGTAGCTTTTGATACACTTGAGGTGCTTTGATGTGTTTGTGTTTGTGTAATCTCAAGATGTCCACGGTAGCCTGTTGCACAAGAAAATGCAAAAATGGCTAATAGCTGAAAGCATAAAAGTAAAAGTCCTAAAATAGTTTAAATCTACATAAATATAAAATGGATATAATTTCTACTTAACATCAATTAATTTAACTGGATATAATAATAACTAATTAATTGAATATTACATTACTTAACATCAATTAATTATTCAATTGATTTATATCCAAGTATGACAACTTGGTGGACTCTCATAGTAGTTCTATAACAATGTAGGTGTCTAACGGTCAAAATAATGAGTTGGTAAATACTATGTTTTGAACAATGGAAAAAAATTCATGCATAAAAACTAAGTCTTATATTGAATTTTATAAACTTTTATAAGCCTTATATTGAATCTTAATTAAAGTTGTACATCCATATATCAAACCAATCTAAAGTTGTTTATTTTTGTTCAATTAGGATGTATTGCAGAAAAAGCAGAGATCAAACTGAATTTAAAAAAATCAAATTTTCAATAAAGCTCAAAATGACTTGTGTTAAGTTGAACTCTGAAGAAAAAGCAAACAAATATTCAGTTAGCAACACATACTGAATCTAATGACAAATGCAATTGCAATGTTTCTTTAACTTTTAACAAACTTCTTCAAATGGTAGATTGTGGAGCTGATACAACTGTTTGCAATTCAGACTGGATTTGGTGTTATACAGCAAGCAAGAGTAGTATAATTTGATAACAACAGTGTTCAAAAAGCAATGCTACCAAGTGACCTATTATCTCTTTTCAACCATTTTTTAATCTGCATTAAAGAGGCATAGTTAGATAAGTTGCATTGAAACCCCCTATTAGAAACTTTCTTTAAAGTTCTGGTAAAACTTAAGTTATCTCAATAGTTAGTGTTTATTTTATATCATAAGCAAGAATGTTCTGAGATATTTAAAGCCAGAATTTTTAGAAACTTTCTTTAAAATTCAGGTAAAGTTTTAGTTATCTCAATAGTTAGTATACATTTAAAATTTAGAGAGAAAAAAGTGTTAAAAGTGAAAAAGTGTAAAAATAAATATGCTAAAATAAAAGAAAAAGTTTTTAAAATGGTATTTAAACCAGTAGTTAGGCAACTACATAACTTTTACTTATATTGTTATTCAACTTGTTAGAGGCAAACTAAATACTATTTGAAACCTTTTGGTCAAAAAGTTTGAACACAATAAGCTTGGTAATATCGTAATACTATTTTTTTTTTTGGTGTGAAGTATTTTTTGCTAAAAGAATTTTCTTCTTAGTAATAGATATAGAATTTTAATAGAATTTAGAATTATTGATCCTCATAAAAAGTGGTTTATAATTTTAAACTTGCTTGCATACATAAACTAAATAAAAATAAATAATGTTTCTTTTATAACACACAATACTGTTGCTCAATTTACTTATCGAAAGGTCAAAAGGTTTTTAAAAATAAAAAACTATATCATAAAAACAAAAAAAAAAAACAAATAGCTATATAACAAGTATGTGTATAAAACATTTTTATAATGTAAAGACTACAAAATTAAAAAAAATCAACCGTACCACTTCTAAGATCTTAATGAAACCTCTCGGTTCATTTAATACTCGAAAATTTGGGCTATTTCTCATTTTTATTTATCCAAAGTTGCTATATACTAAGGCATCTATTTGTGAGAAAAGTAATCGGTCTGTCTGTGATATTTGACAATTTACGGTATCCGAGGAAATGGTGTTCACAAATTCAAACAATTTATCGAATTGGGTATTGAACACACCCGCGCTGAACAAAAATTTGTTTGAATCGCCTAATATGATATTGAATATCTGTGCATGGGGCGCAACATTTTAAGAGCCGAGGGGCCTTGGTATAAGTATTTTTTTTAAAAACTCAGCCCAATGATTATTTTTATAATTGCCATTTTTATAAAATAACTCTGTGGCTACCAAGTATTGTTTTATATATAGTAATAGTAAGTAATAGTAATATTTCATGCTGAGCTGGACAAAGCCAGTGAGTGTGTTATCACGCACACTATGACAGCAGTTATGCTTGATTGCTGCTCAACCAGCAATCAAGAGCTCATTTAAAACAATTAACCGATTTCCCTGTAACAATTTTAGTCGGAAGTAAATTCCATGCATTTGCAGTTCTATTAAAAAAGAATATATATAAAAATCGAATTCTCTAAATACAAATAATAATTTATCGTAAGAAAGTTTGGATTCTATTTTTCACGTTTTACGTAAAAAATAAAAAAGCAAGAAGTCATTTAACTGCTGTCAGTTCATTTTAAACAGTTTTTTTAAGTTAAAATAATTTTACGAGCTGATAATGCTGATAACCATAATCCAGCAAAAATTTCTTATGATTAATTACTTTTTATATTTGGAGAACTCGTATTATTTGATGGTTTCTTATTAATATAATATACACTCTTATACACGATGTCAACATTCAAGTCATATATAAAAATTAAATTTCACTGCGCTGAAGTGGAACTTTTTTCTGTAAGCCTCAACATCTGCAGAATGTTCTGATAATTCTCCTCAATTTTAGCTGAATCTGGAAAATATTCACTTAACTTCACACCACATTCTACACTGTCATTAACAATATTAACAGAAATCGACTTCATTCTTAATGACAGAAACGATGGGTTACCAGTTTTCAACATCGATGTAAAGAAGATTCACGACCATCTCTAAAACACTGAAAATATACCACAAATTAACAGTTACCGAATTTGAGTGAGTTCAGTCGGGAACTTGGATTTTCCAAAGTCAGGTTCCATATCAAGTGCCATGATGATCATGTGGAGTTCCAAAGTCAAGTGCCATGATGATCATGTGCCTCGTTCCAAAGTCAAGTGTCATGATGATCATGTGGAGGAGCCGTTCTGTCACCAGGCCTCTCTGCCAGAAGCTTCTCAGTTAAGTACTGCAATTCAGTCTCTGAAGCAAATCAAGGCAAATTAGTGACTGAAAAAAATCAAGGGAAGCATTTCAGAACATAAGTACCATAGATCACGCTCAATTGCATTTTTTGAAATAGTAAAACTGACTTGTGCGTACTTCAAAATGTTCTGATAAAGGCAGAATTAATTCTATGGAGCATCAACTGCAAATCTACAAGTTGTCCACTAGGCACTGCATAATAGAATCCCATAGTTTACAAAGCTCCGCAGCTTTGTCTTCTTTCTGAATCATATGAAAACGGTCGTGGGGTCGATTGAATTGTGTCAAAATGTTTCTTAAATCTTCTTAATACTTAAACTTCTGTAGATTTTAATGCTTCAATGTACAAAATGTTAAAAACTTGCGTTAAAATAACTTCTCCGACATGATGATGACATACAGATTGGAGTGAAGCGCGGCTTGTGTTGCCTAGTTCATCAGTTTAGAATCCCGATGCAAGGAAAAATACTTTGGCGGAACTAATAACTTTTGCGCTTCAGAAGCAATGTTTAAATTCACCATGCGCCGTGACCTGTCTACTTTGGTATATGATTAACTAACTTTGCCAGCATCACCTTCTGATTCTTCAATAATGGCCTTGATGAGTGCAGGTTGTTTTGCAGGAAAACGTTTTTATAATCGTTACAAAAATTTTTGGAAATTTGAAAATGTTGTAAGGTATATATGTTATAAGGCTGCTGTTCCACTTTGAATATTTCAATGGTAATGTTTTATAAACTTCCTTTAGAAATCTTGAAAGGGTTATCGGTATCACATTCACTTTCATCACCACTTTCCTCGCTGCTGCTAGAAAGCTTAACAGTTTAAATATTAGATGTATCAGTAGCTTCTTCTTCTGCCCATGGTCGTCTTTCTTTTTGCTCTTGCAGCTTTCTTGCGATGTTACTGTAATAACAGTTTTCTGTCAAGGAAACCAAATGACGCTGCGCGATCTGT
Source organism: Hydra viridissima (assembly GCF_058129835.1). Classification (NCBI taxonomy): domain Eukaryota; kingdom Metazoa; phylum Cnidaria; class Hydrozoa; order Anthoathecata; family Hydridae; genus Hydra; species Hydra viridissima. The sequence continues at coordinate 30,354,385 of NW_028324300.1, forward strand.
TTTAATGGACTCTGAAAACTTTACGTCTTCTTCGAGACTTTCTCACCATATTTCACCCATAGCGAAAATATCGAATTGGATTTTTTTGGTGTTTGTTCCAGCTTTGCAAGTGCTGACAACGATGAACGACGATCTAGAGAAAGTTTACGGAGTTTTGCATTCTTCTGAGACAGCGCAATCTTTTTTCACAGGCTTTCTTTTCTGTTATTACGGGAAGGTTTGCTTTCTAAAAGAAAGGAATGACCTGATGCAGCACAATAATTTGAATTGTCACGTTTTGATTGCTTTGTAGACAAGCCAGTTTGTTGATTGAAAATGTAGCATCGCAAAGCTTGTTTATTTGTTAATAATCGGCGACCTGTTATCTCAGCATCAGATTCAGTAATATCAGTTCAAGTTCTAAAAACTGTGCTTTTCTGACTAATCTTTTTAAATGTAGACTTCAATGCTGAGTGTGGCCATGCTGTTGCTGTAAAGTATTAAACTTTTGATTTTTGCACCTAAAAACAAAAACATGCACTTAAACAGTAGTATTGTCAATTCATAATTTTTGTGGTTTATATTATGAGATTATATAAGTGTATATATAAAAACAACTGGATTTTGATGAAAATTTATTTTAAAAAGTCATTTCTTTAAATCAATTTTTCAATAAAAAAAGTTTCAATAAGACAGTTGATATTTGGTGGCACACCAATTTGTCTTCAAAACAGCATCACATCAGTAAGGCATTGAATTAACTAAATTAATAAAAATATCCTGAAGATTGTTATACCAACATTCTTCAATCAAAACAAATAAATGGTCTTTGTTAGTTGGTTTTCTACCAACTAATTGCCGGTCGATTTACTCCCAATGATGCTCAATAGAAAGGAGATCTGGGCTCTATGAAATTCGTTTAAGAATTTTGATTTATTGTGATTAAAAAAAGATCCTTAATAGATCTGGCACTGCTTTGGATCACTATTTTGATGTAAACTCCGTTTTGGAATTATTTTATCCTTGCGTTTGGCAGCATACCATAATGTCTTAGATACGATGAATGGAACCACATTGCCACGACTAAAACATCTCCAAACCATAACATTAGGTAGCTGTTGGATTATGTCTATCCTTTACTGGACGTCTAACATAATAATACCATTACTACTGAATAGCATAAACTTAAATTCGCAGAAGAAAAGGACTTTTGACCAGTCATTAACTGTCCAGATAATAAAATCTAAATTGTAATTTTTATTTTGGCTTTCAAAGAGCCTGGTTTTTCAATCATTTTGCGCTTAAGAAATCTCTTAATGTGATTTAGTCCTGGTTTTAAAATATTGTAAAGTTCAGAAATCTCTCTGTAAAAAAAATTTTTCCTAAACTTTTACAATCAATTTCTTTATCACGTAAGTAAACGATAAAACGGCAAGAAGGAAAGTTAAAAACAACTGAGAAAAGACGCAAACACGAAGACACATCAACCTGGCATATAAATGAAAAGGTATCGCAACTGGAAAACGAGAAAAACTATAAAAAATCAAAAAAAAAAAAAAAGAGTCCTACGGTTCGGAGAAGAGTTTTAAAAAGAGGGAAGACGGAGTTTTAGAGAGAAGTAAAAGGGAGTTTTTAAGAAAATTTTTAAGAAGAATTTTAAAAAGAGAGAACTTTAGTGGTTGAAAAATATTTTGATGAACAAGCAGTTTTATAAGTGAATAAAAGAGAAAAAGAAGAAGAAATTTTTGATAATTAGAAGGAGAAAAGAGTTAAATAGAAATCAGAAGATTTTAATATTCATTAAAGGAGAATAACCGGAAGTCTCAAATAAAGAAGAGATATTTGTAATAAAAAGAAGATGTAAGAAAAAGAGGAGTAATTGATGTAAACAGTATATTTATTGTAATGTATAAACGTAATGAGCAAAAGAGTGCTTACCACAACACACTAATATAACATTTGTTGAGTTTTGTTATATAACAGAATATAATGAGGACGGCAAATAGAACCTTAGCCTTTTAACGATTAAGCCTTGCCCATTCCCAACCAAACTATCCCCAAACCTCGCCCTTTCCTAACCAAGTAATCCCTAGACCATCAATCTCGATCCCAACCTCCACATTTACCTTCCACACAACTCTACAACCCATATCTCCCTAATCCCTTACCTTCACCATCACAAAATTAAAACTAAATAAATTAATTAATAAAATGCCACCCTCACACTACTTATTCATATAGTTGATGTGAACTGTTTAGAAATGGCATGCAGGATTTCAATATATCTGATTGTACAAGGTAATAAATTTCCTGGTTAACAAATTTAAATGTTACAGCTGAATTGGGTTTATTATTAATATTTCTGCTTACAAAATGCGTTTTTAAAAGTTTAAATTAAGTTTGTAAGTTTTCTTGTTGGATTTAACCAGTTTATGTTCTAATATAAGAAAATCTTTTTTAGAACGCTTGGTATAATCAGAAAAAATGTCAATCAGTACAAATCTGCTTAAGAGACACTTAAAAAACAATCCTGTCACTTTGTTTAAGAACTATGTAAACAATTGTTTGCTAAATCAGCAGGTAACTCAACTTTTGCTGCATTTCTTCCCCAATGGAACTTCACCTATTTTATGGGAATACCACTCCACAGTGGTCGGTGGGAGGGAGTCGGTCCAAGAGAGAACAAAAGTGAGAGCTGAAAACTTAATTCGATTAAGTTCTTAATAAGCTGAGAAACTTTGTGAATACAAAGTTAGCAATAAATAGCATAAAGAAAACTTGTTTTTGTTAAAACTCGGATCACATCAAAGTATGACTTCTTAAGTTAGGAAAAAGAGTCTCTCATAAAATGCAGGCTCTATTCTTTGATATTCGTTGCAAATTGGGTCCCGCTGCTTATAAGTAACAGTTTCTAAAGTGTATGCTCTATTCTTCAATGTACCTGAGTTTTTAATTCAATAACAAAGAATTATCTCAGATAGGTCTTGGATTTTTGTCAGAGCAGGCATCTAAAACTATTTCAACTCATAAACTACCAATCCTAGATCTTTTATTGTCTGAAACAGTAAACATGCACATTTCCGGACATTATGGATACATATCAATAAATCTTCAAGGATTCAAACTATACTTTGATAACTTATATTTCAGGTTTATTTATGAGTATTTATTAATACAGATGATATAGAAAATAAACATTGAAAATATTTTTATTTGCTGTTTTATAATAATCAACGTTAAACTCTCTATTTACGGTTTCATTTTACTAATAAGATAAATAAAAGACTTTTTAGAGTTATACTAACCTATTTTTTTCACGTATTTCTTGTTAAATTAAATCTTTTTTCAATTAGAATTTGTAATTACTGTAATTTCAATTAGGTTTGTAATTACTTAAAAAATAATCAATAGTCAAGGAGTAATACTAATAATAATAGATTGAATTAATGAGTAATATTTATGGGAGTAAAAAAAAAAACACCCAGATGTGAAAATCTTTTGTTTTTGTAAGATATAAAATGATGTTAATATATAAAACAATATGAACTCAAGAACTTTACTGATCTCTAAAGTAAGAAAATAACATCAAGAAAAAAAATTATCGAGAGCCAAGAAAAAAAAAAAGAGAGAAAACAAAACGTCGTACTCTTCTAAAAACTTAACTTTAGGATTCTAAAACTGTTAATTTTAAGAATTGCTGAAATTAAAACTTCAGAAAACTTATTGGTTGAATTTCCTTTGACCAATCATCAAACTGTCATTACACAATATGATTCCTCTAATAAGATTACTTAAAAAAGAATTACACCAGCATCATAAAGATGCTACTAGATTTAGGCATTATACCCAGTTAGACTGATAGTGGAGTAAAGATGTATTTTCAAAACTTGTTTATTGCAATCATGATACAATTGGACTGGAGCGGACAACCGCGCGGACGCCCACAGTAGAGTTTTTTTAGAGAAAATAAGTGAAAGTATTTAGCACTAAGTTTTTATTAGCAAAAATATTATAAATGGTAAATGAAAACATAAAGCCAGGGGGTTGTGTTTGATCTACTCAACTTTAGGCGTATTATGGAATATTTTATCAGGTGAAGAAATACTGCGTTGCTCTAACTTATTTGCATAAGAAAACTTTTATATAATTTAATCATATCGGATTCCTTTTAGAAAATGTTGCGGGAAGTGTTACTTTTTTTGCTGGTTGTGGTTGATATTCAAACTCATTGGGTTTCTCAGATGGAAAGTATGCAGTTTTTTTTTGCTGTTTTTTAAAAGCTTCGGTTGTTAACTTACAAAAATTCATTAATACTTTTAATAAAAAAAAAAAAGAAAAATTTTTCAATATTTTGCAGTTTCAAAATAAATTTCAAAGTTTAACTTTGTTAACTGTTTATAGATGAAAAGCTTTACCAAGGTGATATCGTGTTAGACCCTGACGAGAAAATTTTCAGCAAAAATGGATATGCGAGTATAATTGGTGGAAGATGGCCAGAAAATACTGTACCGTACGAAATAGCTTCGTTGCTCGGTAAGCATTTACTTTAGAAATCTTATTTATTTAACAATCCAAACTATTTTTAAGTATTTTTTTCTCTTCTTTAAAGGTTCTTCGACGATATCTGGAATCCATGCTGCAATTGATCAGTTTCATAAGTACACATGTTTAAAGTTTAAGCGTCGAACGAATGAACGTATTTATGTCAAGTTCCAAGCCGGTAGAGGGTGTGTTTTTAAATTCACCATTTAAGTTTTCTTGACAATTTTGTTAAAATTAAATATTGGTAATAAGTAGAGTTTGTTTAAAATCCTTTAAATGTTTGTAAAAGTATGAAATAACCTTTTTATCTCAAAGTTTTGCTATACTTTCATAGGATTTATTAGTAATTAAATCATTTCTTAGTTGTTCTTCACCCGTTGGCTTCAGAAATGATAGAATTAATGAAATAACATTAGGAAACGGATGCGAATCTACTGGAACAATAATGCATGAAATAGGTCATACAATCGGTAAGAAATTAATAAAATACAAAAATCTATATACATAAATCTTAGAGACTATAAATTTGTTACATTTGCAGGTCTGCATCATGAACAATCAAGACCTGACAGGGATTCGTATGTTGAAATTTTGTACGCAAATATTCAATCCGGTAAGTTCCTGGAATTAAAAAAAAGTAAATAGAAATAATAACAATGATAAATTTACACTTAATAAATTTCTGTAACTGATGCAGTGTAAATGTAATTAATGCACTGAAAATTATTTAAATTGGTGAAATTTGAATTAAAAAGGTTATATAATAATTCAAAAAATTTCTTTCAATAGATAAACGGCACAATTTTAATAAAGAGCCCCTCAGCAATGTTAATAGTTTAAATACAGAATACGATTATAGATCCATAATGCACTACAGTTCTAAAGCGTTTGGCAATGGGAAAGTGACTATAAAAACGAAAAACTCGTCAGATCAAGATCTCCTTGGCAATAGAGATGGGTTTAGTGGAAACGATATCCAACAGATAAATCTAATGTACAACTGTAGAGGTATGTAGAGGTATGCTAGATTGTAATCTGTTGCATCAAGACCCACTTTTAATCTTCACAGGAATCTTAAACAAAAAAGCTGCTTTTAATTTGGTTTCAGTTGTTTGTTTTAATCTAAAGATTTTTCTTTTTCTTTAGGCAGGTTTTCATTTACTAAAACATAACCTTGTTCTTTTTTTTTTTAACTAGCCGTTAAAAGTTGTGGTGATGGAAGTGAAGAGGGAAAGAAATGCGGATGCACAAAAGGGTATTGTTGGTCACGTTGCAATGGTAATTGGTGGTGTTATACAAACGGCGCATTCCAAAGTTCCCAAAATAGAAATTATGTTTACTGCTCTAAAGATAGTCAATGTGAACAAGGTTGGTCATGTGGTGGCCCCTGTTCAGTGTGACAAAGAAAACTGTTTTAGAAAAAATCTTTTTTCTATAACATAAAAACAAAATCCCTAGTTTAAAAAAAAACTTAAAAAAAACGAAATAAAAATATTCTAAAAAGTGATCTATTTATTTTTTCCTGCTATTAGCGCTTAGCAAAAACAAATTGTTTACAAAACTGATATTGGCATATAATATGATTGATATTTGTATTACATCGGCATAAAATTAATTTATAGAAATAAAAATGGAAAAATTCTGTAAGCCATGCAATAGTCGCGATATACAGTTTATATGCATTTGACATATTTATGAATACATGCAACACGTAAAACAAATAAAACACGGTGCATTGGAACATGCTCTAAGATCTTGCAACACATCCCTAGAACTTTTTTTTTTATTATTTATTATCAGAAAACATTTCCTCATTCAAAAAATGTAAACGACAACTTTTTTTAATGAGGGCCTGAGGAGAAATCATATATTTTAGGGGAGTGCCCAGGAATTTTGTTGTTCTAGATAGGTAACTAAGAGGCAAGGGGCATACTTAAGCTTCTAGTATGTTGATACTGGTGCCGAATGAGGATGACTTACAAAAAATTAAGGTAATTGGAGCTAAACCAACCCCGCCCCGACCCCTAACTAACCCCTTCCTAGAACTACGTCTCCTTTGATTATAATTTTTTTTTCTATTATAAACTAGATCAAAATTAATCGAGCGATTTCAAATTTCATCAAAACCTCTCTTTTTGTTTAAGATTTATAACCATGCAAAGCTTAAAATTACCTCCAATTACCCCCTGAAATAACTTTAAATGGTCTTAACTTTTAAACGAAATTTTTTTTTATGTAATTTGAAATTTGTCGATGAATTATGATGTAATTTGATATAAAGCGAGCAAAAAATTGAAAAGGGTTTTTAGGAACCATACCTAGGGCTATTAGGGGTCGAGTAGGGTTTGCTACAATCACTTATTGCTGTAACAAAAAAATTACTGGTCTTTATGATTAGATTATGATTGATATTTTACATTTCAAAATCATACTAAACATTTGTCCATAGGAGGTTTAATATTTTACTTTTTACAAACTACATTCCTGCAAAGCTACTTTAAAAGTGCTTGCAGTTGTAAGCAACAACCACATTTTTTAGCGCCTCTATATAGTTTGGGCTGTGCTCTGCAACGTTTCTCATTCGCCAAAACTGATTGAAATCCTGATTAATGGATTCGAGAACTTGTTCGCTCCAGTAACCTAAGTCTATAGAATACAAGAAGTACAAAAGAAATGCAAGTTTATCTAATAAATATTCGTCGTAATTTATGCAAATTTTACAATTCAACTATTGAAAGAGTATTTAATTACTAATACTAAAAAAATTTTTTATCAAATACCGAAGACTCCACCTTTCATGTTGATAAATGTACCTTCAAAGGAATTGTAGATTTCTATAGCTCGTAGAGAACTCCTCTAAATCCTTTCTAACATTTCCATCTTTTATCACCATGCTCAAATACTATTCATAACTTCATACATTCATACTTATTACGTAAGAAAATGTAGTTCACTAGTAATTTGGAGCACTACTTCAGTGTACATAATCACGAGAAAACAGGTAGTGAAGCAATTGAAACATTGTTTGAGTACTTTAGATTCACTGACAGTCGGTATTTGCGTTTCTGAAATTTTCTCCACAATTGATTAATAGTGCTGTAATGGTGATGTAAAACAAATTCAATTTTTATTTACTCTCTTCTTTGAAAACATTTGTAGCAGCTGCATCATCATAGCACTTCCTGATGTCAGGCACTTATTGGCTTTTAGATTTCAAATCTTTATTGCTCCAGCCTATTCATGGTTGCTGATAAGTCAAACTTTTTTCTGCACTGCAGTTAATTTGATGGCGCAATTCACTGCAACTGTTAAATAGCAGAAAAATATTATTACAGACTTCACGCGTCATCGAAAAATCTTTCTCTATTTTTTGGCATACTTCATTTTTTTCTTTAGCAATCTCCTTGAAAACACCTTGAAATTACTTCCGCAATGTCTAAGTAGCATTAGGTGACCAAATGTTGGTAGATTCTACTGTCGGTTCTACATGAGTATTGAAGCCACGGCCTACTTAATAACAGGCCTGAAAGACGCGCAAAAAAAAAAAAAAACTGTAGGCGGATATTTTGTAAACAAATATGTCGATTTAAACAATTTTGTAAACAAATAAGTTGAGTTAAAATTTAAAATTCGCTACACTAGCTGCTAAATTGCTTGTTTTCAAATTTTGAGAGCTGTTTATTTTAAAAACCTTTTACAATAAGATAACATTTTTTAATCGATTACTAAAAAAAACAACACTTTTCTTTAATAATATCTTTTCAAATTTCACAAACCCTACAACTTCACAAAACATATTTTACATACATTTACATTTCTGCTCCGCAATGATCATTTTTGTGACAATTTAAGTACTTTTAAAGCTGGTTCTTTTGTCGATCGAGGTGAGTAAAGCTTGCTATAGTTGTTAAATAATATGTTAGATAGTATTTTTCCATGAAACTTATCTATGTTTTCAAATCCATAAAATTCTGCTACCATCATTGTTATATTTATAAAACTTGTCCTACAAACTGATGACATGATGTGATGAAAAAATACATAGCAATAAATCACCCATTGACACATATTGTCTCCAGGTATCTTCAAGCCTCCTCTGTTGATTTCTCTAGTAAATTCTCCAAATTCGTTGTAATAGAACTGCGTATCATATTCATCTACATCATTTCTACTGATGTATCCTGCAATATAAACTAAAGCCATTTTTACAGACTTAGACAAGGCTAACTCCATATTTGAAAGATTATGAAACACATTGAAGGTATTGTCATCATTTAGCAAAAATCCACATTTCAAACAAGCATGTTCACAACATGTTTGAATTCCATCAAAATCTGTGTTTAAATCAAGGAGAAGCTTTGTTTTCTTAATGTTTACTTTTTGTAAAACTTGTTGAACATTAATAAAATATGTTCCACCAGAACCTTGACGTAGCTTACTGAACATTTTTTCAATGGGATCACTAGAAAAATTTCCTAGACATACATATTCGTGTGAAGTGCTGAGGAGATGCTTAGTTAACTCAACCAGTCCTCTACTCGTGTATGCAAGAGCAAGAGCAGTATCTTTGGTAAGTTGTTTTACTCTTTGTCCTTGTTTTTTAGGAACCATTTTTTCAAACATACTTGCTATATCAAGTAAAAAATCTAATCGTTGATCGTTAGGGTTATCAAAGACAGCCCTTTTTAAGTCTTTAGTTTTAACGTCTTCGAACTGACTTTTTACATTTAGGATTTTGAAAAAGTCTACAATTTTTTCTATAAAATCAACAGTTCCACCTGAATCCTGAATTTCTGGATGAATTTTTAATGCAGTTAACGTTTCAACACAAAAAATCTTAAGACATAAAGCAACATTCTGTCGTTCTATAGGTTTTGGACAGATAGAAATTTCATTAAGCTTTGATAGTTTCACAATAGAATTATTTTCTAACTCAACCAGCTTCTTCAAGTCAACCCACTTTGCAGTTTTTTCAAGGCCGCAGTCAGAATACTTTAACTCTTGCATTTTTTCAGTTAACCAATTGTTTCTGATAGATTTGATTAGATGTACATAATCATAGAGCAAAAAAATGTTTTCAGTTGTGCGCCATGGAGAAATCAAATTGAATTTTTTAAAGAATGATTGATTTACTTTATTATTATCACATAAAATTGCAACAGTAATGCCATTACATGAACGAATCAAATTTAACATATTTACAACTTGTTCATATTGAAAATCAGCACTTAAACGATACACTGGCAGTGCTTTGTACAAAAACCTCTTTCCTCCTAATAATGAGCAAATCATAAAACTCAAAACAGTGGTTGCAAAATGTTCTGGATTATTTACTGCTTTTCCAAATAAGTTACCTCCTTGATACGTTAGTTGTGGTTTTACATAAACTTCATCGATTATAATAATTACATTTTTTTGACGAGGATCTTCTAGTTGCATAAAATATTTGTTGAGGAAATCAAAATCCTCTAGCTTACTAACCTTAGATATAAGTTTACCAAGTGTTACAATACTTGGCATTTCATAGTCATCTCTAATACGACTGTAAAGAGATCTTGAAATTGAAAAATACTCAAAAGCCCTACTTAGAATTTCTGGAGAATATTTTTTATTACCAACAAATGTTAATGCATGCATGCTAACAACTTGTTGTAGGATAATGTTTTTTTTATGATCCATTTCAACGGAATGTAAATATCTAATAGCTTCTAAAATTTGTAAGAAAGATGTAATTTTATGTATTCGATTACTGCACAGTGGTATAATAGAGCATCTAGATCCAAAATGAAAACCTTCAAATCGCATATCAATTTTAACTTTTAAAAGAAACTGTGGAATAGCAGAGGTATCAATATAATCCTTACTTTGGATTATTAAACCATCATCCACTGTAAAAGATGTTACTGGAAATGGAATAACTTCTTTGCTTACTTTTAGGCAAAGATCATCAAAACAACTAATTTCATACAAATCCAAGTGAGCTGAAATTTCATCAGGTTTCATGTTACGCGTAGATGGTAGTGATTTTGTTGTTGTTCTTTTTGTTGGTGGAGGTGTAGGAATTTGACTTTGAAATACACAGATGAAAATAGTTGGTGGATTTAAGGGACAAATTTTACCATGAATTTGACAAGTTTCATAATTAACTGGCCAATGATTTTCACAAATGAATGTATTTGGACTATTTGGAATGTTTTCTCTTGGAATAGATCTAATCCATCTTTCTCTTTCTTGAGGATTACGGTTTTTGTTTGGTAATCGAAAAAGTTTAACTTTATGTTCTTTATCATAGTTTCCTCTACAACCAGTCACACAACATTTAAAAGGCATGATATAGTAATTTTTGTTTTGAAAGATTACTAAATACATAAAATACAAATAAAATAATATTGACTATCAAATAATTATAAGCAATTGATTTTAAATATATATTGTGTAGTATATCATATTATGTAAATACATTACTGCATTATATCTATATACATGACTGAATATATATATATATATATATATATATATATATATATATATATATATATATATATATATATATATATATATATATATATATATATATATATATATATATATATATATATAAACACTAAAAATATAACTAAAAAAACCACAAAACTTTCTCCATTTTTGTTTTGACAAACATCCGCCTACAGTTTTTTTTTTTTTTTGCGCGTCTTTCAGGCCTGTTATTAAGTAGGCCGTGATTGAAGCAAAGATTTATTGTGGACAAATTAAGTATGCTCAAAATGTGATCAGTACAAGATATGTTATTCATCGAGCAATTCATTTTAGATTTGCTGCATATTGATGCATTTCCGACATGTTTCGACAAAATGCTGGCCTTATCGTAATCAAAACTCAATGCTCTAATCTAAAAATTATTGACCCGAATGACTCAAGATACTTATTATCTTTTTTTACATCAAATATATCTAGAGTACTGTAAACTGGGGTGACTTTGGGCATTTCTAACGGTTTTGTTTCCCTGTAAACTATTTTTTTGTTCACTTGCGATCAGAAAAAAGTATTTGCTATAAGTATTACTATTTTTTATTAACATTTTTTAATAAAAAATAGTAATACTTATAGCAAATGAAAATGTTATCATGAGTAAAAAATATTATCGATGGATTTTAATAATTTTTGATGGTGGGAACATAACAATTTTTAACATTGATTTACATAAAAATTCCTCGCGGATCAGTTAGAACCTTGTCAAACCAACGCGACGACATTTCTACCCTTTTTCCTTCTCTAATATTTAAATTTAGTAAAATATCAAGGGTAATCAGCAATCAAAATCTTTACTCCTAAAAACTGCTTTCATGGTGTCTCGAAGACAACTAATTAAATTTTTACTGATATTAAAAATGTCTCACCCAAGATGTCTTTTCACCTTCTCTTCCATTGATATTTTAGGGCAGAACTTCACGCATCTTTACTTTGATACAACAGATAATGATAGAGGACTGTCGCAAAAAAAAAACAGTAATAACTTTTTATTTACTTAATCTTGATGGAAGTTTTTCCGGAGCATCTGAGAACCCTACATAATTAGTAACATTTTAACGAACTCGACAAATGAAACAAAGAGGAAAAGAATGTTACACACAATTACAAAACTCCGATAAGTTCAGCAAATCTATTCGAGAGATATACATTCGGCAAATCCCCTTCATATAAGAACTTTCTTGACAGTTCTGCAATTTCTCCATTATTACTGAGCGCCCCAGTTATTACTACTGAGCGCCCCAGTTATCAGGTAACTTTTGCGCAATTTTTAAGCAAGACTTGTTCTTACAACCATGAAAAATCTGTTTATAAAGTTAAAGCTGCTATTTAATGAATTGGAAATTAGTATCGTTTAAATTCAAAACAGAATTCTGTAATAAAAATTCTAAATTAGTGCTAAAATGACTTCACTTTTAAACTGATTCTAAATTAATCTTGGATTGAAAATTAGATCACATACTCTATAGAAAGACAAGTCATATATGATACATCATGTAGCATGTATATATGAATAGGATGAAGTTATTTAAATATTTCACCAACCATTTCTGTTGTACAATTTTCCGTCTTATAACTAGTAATGAGCAGTTATTTTATATTCCTTGTCAGGTAGTTTTATGAATGATAATATGAAAGTATTTAGTGAAGTTTATTTTTAAAGAAAACACGTTTTCTTACTTTCCTCTCGTGAATTACTTTAATATTTTTAGCTAAGAATTATATAAACATCAAAACCTAATATATTTATGTAAAATATCACCTGCCTTATGGTTCTTCTAAGATTAGGTGTTTCAAAAAGAGCATTTAGGCAATTCATACCAGTACATTATCCAAACAAAAATATAACAACTTCAATCTATCCATGTTTATTACGATCTCCACTTTACAGAAAGTCTACTACACTGAGTAAGTTATTTTTGTTTTGGAGTGAAGTTCTTTAATGTACTCTAATTTTTTGGAAAAGAACCCTTTTGCAGAATTTTTTTTTGTTATTCATATAAATGTGTTTGTTTATTATTAAACACACAGTGATAATCTAGCTTTCCCTTTCTTCCTATTGTGGATGGATTCCTTGAATTAGATTGCAAATTCCAATAGTGAACTCCTAATAATTATAATTATAATTAGTCTATTAAAAGTGAGCGAATTTACATTTAAAATGTATTACTAGACACACACATGTATATTCTATATATATACATTATATATCATATATATGTAATATTTATACAGTTACTTTTTGATATATTATACAAAAAATCCTGTAAAGCTATTAATATATAAGCTAAAAAAGAATTTGAATAGTTTACATACGATTTTAATATAATTTTTAAATATATAATTTAAATATTTATATTTGCAACTTGCAACTTTGTACAGACTGACTTTCCTGGTCTTGAATATTTAACTCAAGAGCCTATCTATTTAATCATTTGCCCTTACAGGATTGTTCCCATCATCTTCAGTAAAAAATAATCCATTGACTTTTTTGGATGTAGCACTATATCACACATACAACACTAATAAGCATTGCTATCCTAAATGCCACATTTTTAAAAGTATGAATCTTTTAAAGTCAAGTATGTTTCATAGCTCATGAGATAATCAAAAAAATCTGTTTTTTCTTGTATCAGTTATTACAAACTGTATAAAAAAACTCTTGGCAATTTCTATTTTAACTGTTGAACAAACTAAAGTTTGTATAACTCTTTGGAACAGTCTATATAGTTTTATGCTGGATACTGCACCTTTGATTCAATGTTTCCAGATTTTCATCAACAGTGATAGAAATCAGGAACAGCCCCTATAGATAGAAAACATGCTACCAGTACCCCAAATTGTGTCCCTGAAGGGTGGATTTTGTCTTTTAAAATAATATGATTCTTTGATTCCAAATTATTGCTTAACAATTTGCAAAAATACAACGTCCTTGTTTTTTTTTTTTTTTTTTTCTCAAAAGAAAAGAAAAAGATAAACAAAAACAGAAGAGTTATGAATTTTTAAAAACAGTCATTAACTTATATTTTGTTAATAACTCTTCTCATATTCTAGTTATTTAGGGAGTATTTTAAGAATGTATTTGTTATAGATTTTCAAAAGAGAATATTGGTAAGAAGTTTTAGTGATAAAATGGCACCTATCCCAGATATAAAAGGTTTTGTAGATAGTTTGATCAAAGAAAACAAAGTAATGGTGTTTTCAAAGACTTATTGTCCATACTGCAAAAAGGTATTCATTGTTTGTAAATTGTTTTCTCAATAGAGTGGTTCTAACAGACAATCTTGTTGATCTGCAAGCACTAATTTAACTTATAAATGAAGTTTGTGATACCAAATATGGAAGATTTTTCATTTTAATTTTATTGATGCTTTTTTTTGTTTGTTTGTTTTTATTTTTTTGTTGTTTTTATTTTATTTTTATATTTTATTGTTATAGGTCAAAGACCTCTTTTCAAAGCTTGGCTATGAATATAAAGTCTATGAACTTGATGTGGAAAGTAAAAGATAATTATTTCTTTGTGATTTTTTAAATTTAAGTTTTTTCTTTAGGGTATTCATTAAATAATTTATGGTAAACAGATAAATATTAAACCAAATTGATATATTAACTGATGTTACCTAAGTTCAACAAAAATAAACAATAAGCTCCTTAAAAGAAAAAATCCCCTAAAAAAGCTTTTTTTTTTTCAACTTATATTTGTATACAGTTACTTTTTAAGTTAGTTGAGAATTGTACTAAAGTAAAGACTAATTACAAACTAATAACAACAATCAATCAATTAATCAAATCGACAACAGTTTATATTGTCTGCATCATCTTTTTGCTTTCTCTTAAAGACAAATCAAGCTTAAGTCTTATCATACCAAAAATGTTAAATGTTTTCAACCTCCACAATCCCCACTTTTAAATGAATAATAAATGGTTCTTAAGAAATCAGACAAAGCTCTATAGACTAATTAGTTAAATTTAGCTAAAATTAATTAAAATTTACCAAACAAATTTATTCAAAATAATTTTAGCAACTGATAAAAATTTCAAAACAATCTCTATTAAGCTGTATATTTATGCTTTGTGTTACAAAGTATATAAATAACTTTTTGGGGTTTCAGTTAAACAAGTTTAACTGAAAATTGTTCTCATACTTAAACATGAGATGTATGAGAAACTAATTTCTAAAGATATTTCCAAAGACCAGATCAGAATCTACTAACTTATTTACAACCATGCTAATAAGGATAATAAAAAAATATTAATGATATGATAGATAAATAATATAATGATAAATAATAGTAACAATATAATTATTAAATAATATGAATAATAATAAATAATAATAACATAATAATGATAAATAAAAAAATGAATGTTAAATACTAGTAATGATTTTAAATAAAGAGTTTTTTTCTTTAACTTTATTTTAGAAAATGGTCCTGAAATTGAAGAAGTTCTTTTTTTAAAAACAAATCAGGACACAGTTCCCAATGTGTTTATCCGTGAAAAGCATATGGGGGGAGCTAGTGATACAGAAAAAGCCTATGCAGATGGTAGCCTCCGAAAAATTTGGCTAGGTGATGATGCTAAATATGACTATGATCTGTTTGTCATAGGTGGTGGATCTGGTGGCCTGGCGTGTTCGAAGGTATCCTAGTAAATAAATTATTTGTATTAAATTTCTTTTGTCCACATATTTGCATATAAGGCTGGCTAAACAAAGTGGTGCAATTACAATATGGTAATGGCAAAATGATGCTAATGAAATGAAAGCTGTCAAACAATTTTAAAAATTATGTTACTATTACACATACATACGTACGTACATACGTACGTACATACATACATACATACATACATACATACATACATACATACATACATACATACATACATACATACATACATACATACATACATACATACATACATACATACATACATACATACATACATATAGGCAGGCAGGCATACTCAAAGGGTTATTTGTTGACTCAGATACCATTTTAGGTGCCTTGATTAAATCGTTTGTGTCAACTGTAAGTGGTGTTTGTGCTATTGCAGAATTGGAAGCAATTCTGTCAAAAGTTTTCAAAAATTTTAAATGAAGTTAGCATTTTAAAGTTTTTTCAGCATAAAATTATTGGCATAATCTACGATAATATTACTACTTTGTCATATGATAGACCTTTGGAATTATTTTGAACTGGGCAAATATTAATTTATGGTTTTTGTATACAATTTACGTGATATTATTGTTCAAACATTGAATGGAGCCTGCTCCATCTTGTATTCTAATCCATTGTTATGAATATTTATTTTTCAACTTCAGCCTTTGTGTATTTCTGTAAGATGTCATTCTTGGTAGGTAATAGTCAATACATTATTATCACTTTTTGTTCTAGTGATGACTAGATTGTTATGAATTTCAGTTAAATCATATTGAAGTCTTTTATATCCATTATTGTAATCCAATAAATCTTCCTCAATTTCCATCTTCAAGTTCTTTTAAAATTATAGCCAACTCCCCCTTTTGATAAAGAACCTTTACTACTGCAAATTGTATACAAGTAAAAAAAAACCTCTGTCTTTTAAAAAACCATAAAAAAGACCCCAAATTCTGCTTTGTTTTTCTCTTCAATTTTATGAGTTAAAGTTGTCTTATTTTTTTGTTGTACTCAACAACATGATTAGGATACTGTTTACTGACATAGGCTGATTTCTGAATTCCAAAGTATTTGGGGTGGTATCTAAATCTTTTAAGCAACAAGTTATATTAAATGAAAGCCAATTAAATTTCTTCAGTTTCCTTTATCTTATGTGCTTGCTCTGTTAGAATGGGTAGAGATTGGACTTTGATTTGAATGTTATGGATTGACATGCATGTGAATTATGAAAAGCTTATGTCATTTAATTCTGATGATAGTGTTGATAAAGAAAAACTATAAAATGTTTCTGTAGCATAACATAATCAATGCACAGTTATATAAGTTCATAATTGGTACTGTTTATTGAAGCTGTGAATAGAAATAAAATTGTGATGATGAAGCAACGTAAAATCGAGAATAAAGTCAGTTTCAACAAAAGTATAAATAATGTAAAGTATCCAGTAGTATCCAGTATTGAGTTTCATTCATTTAAAGGTAAAATGCCTGAAGTATCTTCAAGATTTATAATAGTTCTGAAAAAAACAATTTTTAAAGAGATAATTTTTAAAGTTTTATGTTGTTTTTGTAATATACTTTATATGAAGAAGCTTTCTAAAGCTTTAATTTTTTTATACTATTTTGTCTGCTTCCATTTTACCAGAAAAGACATGTAAGAGTTTTAAGACTTTCTACAAAAATTATTTAAGTTTTGTAAAGATCATAAAACATTCTTAAAAGTTTATGACTTTTAAGGGTCTTTTTGGATCCTTTTAAATGCCAAACTCTTCTTTTAAGAAGCTTTTTTTCTTAAAATCTTCTTTTATGAAACTTTTGATGACTTGATTTGGATGTTTAAAAGATTTTTATCTTTTTAATGTTATGTTTTGTTATCAAAATAAGTTATATTAAAAAATATAACATTTCAAATTTACTTTATTACTTATATTTATGTTAAATTTCATTAAATCAGAAAATTGTCAAATAATCATAGAAAAATCCAAACTTAAAGGTAATCTAATCAATCTAATGAAATGGGTGCATTTTTTATGTGCATTTTCATTTATTTAAGTTAATTAGATGTCTAATAACAAAGTTTGTAAAATGTGCTCAACAAAATAGAAAAAAATCCTGAAGATGATTTTCAAAGATTTAGGGATAAATACTTAAGATTGATATTTGAAATTGGAGCAAAATATAAAGTCTCAAGTTTTCATCTTCTTTTACAAGAAAGTAAGAGAAATGACACTATGGACCAGAAGGCATATTAGGTTTGATGGAGTGTCACCTTGGATTTTTTTTACTGATAAAGTATTGTTTTTATTATACTAACATGATTTCATCATATTTAAAATTAGTTTTACTTGCTAAGAGTTAAAAAAACACAAAACTCTGAACCCCCTCCCCCATCAACAAAAATGAGGGGGTTGTTAACTTTATATGTCCATAAATCCGGAATGCTAAAGTATTTTTGGATGAAACTTGAAATCTATTGATTTAGTTTAGGTCAGTAAAAAGTTTTTTTTGAAAACCTATTTAACACAGGCGGGCAGGAGGTGTCTTAAATTGTGGGTTATATTTTTCCCTTTGCTCCAATCCCACAACTTTTTCTAAGACAGCTTTACTTTACAATAAAATGAAAATAAAAATTTTTACAAAGTATGATTCCTATAACTATACAATATTATAATCTTTTAACTCCAAAATCAACAACAGCAGTTTTCAAACTATTTCCATAATCTTTATGATCTATATTACAATTATCTTTGCCATGTAGGCTTAAACTTTGCATGAATCGCCTCACCACACTGTTCTGCATACTTTGACAAGCCACATCCTGTATGCTTTACAAAAGGAAAAACATGGCAGCATATAATATGGATTTTCCATAACACTGTTAGTGTCTTTCCTAGAGAAAAAGCTGTCTCTTGTAGGCATAGAAAAGCATCTTTAAACATTGATATTTTGTGTTCTGAATCAGAATCGAGATTTCTTCCAAAACAAGCTTCTTTTACAGATTTAAAAGTTCTTAAGCTTTGGATTACAGGAAGTAGATATGGTATTTTAAGTTGCACTTCAAGTTGAAGTTCATCAATCAATTTTAAAATTTTATTTGCATTATTACCATCCCATCCAACTCCATAATAACCCCTTTTAATTGCATAGTGTTTTTTCAACCACAAATCAAAACCATCCCATTCAGTTAAAAGAAATCCTGCTATTTTATCTACTGCTCCAATGAGAAGATGTAGCTCAGGTGGAGCAGCTAAATTTTCTAGCATAGTATTTTTATCGGTGTTAAGATATATTAGGCGTTTGTTCACAATGTTATCAAATTCCTTCATGGACGATCTGATAGATCCATTTTTAATATATGCTTCATAACAGGAATCAAGATTGTCAATAGTTCCAAGAGTTCCTTTATCAAGCGTACATTCACCACTACACCACAAGCAAGCTTTTTTACCTGCGTGTGATGAAAGACCAAATAATACATTAGCACATTTAAGATCAAAAGCAATATAATAGTTTACATCCTCAAGACTGAGTTTCTCAAGTACTAATCTAAGATTTTCATATTTTTCAGGAATATCTTCAACAATTGCTATAATAAGAACTTTTTGAACGCCACTATTCATAAATTTATTTTCAGATTCTTGTTCTTCAAAAACATTCACAACAACTTTAAGGAAGCCTCCTCCACCATCTAAAGAAACTCGTACAAAACCTACACATGGATTTATACCTCTTTCTTTAATAATATGCAGGATTAAATCAAAAGGATTTTTAATACTAAATCTCTTATGATAGCTTCATTCTGGTTAGAAATAAATTCAACTTGCTCTACACTATAAAATTCATCTAGTTGTTCTTTAAGATTATCTCATTTTTGAACTATATTTTCTTCCACAAAGTCTCTTCTATTTAATCCAGTTCTAATTGTAGAACAAAGTTTTTTAGTAGCATTATCAGAAAGTTCAAGTGAAACTTGCAGTTCCATGATTGTTTGAAGAGAAAGTTGTTTACTGCTTCTGTTTCTCTTTAAATTGGGAGCTTCAACTCTAATAGAGATAGGCGTTCCTCTTGTTTTTAGTTTAAAAAATGTCCCTTTTTCTATACCTTCACTCTCCTTTTTTTTTTAATGATAGTGCTGGCTATTTGTTCAGCATATTCTCCTAATTTTAAACAGTGACCAATTAAGTTGTCTACAGCAGCAGCTTGTGTACACTGATGAGAGATGCCTTGTCCAGTAACAAGAAAACAAGTACTGCATCCATTTTCAGCTACTTTCGTTTCACTAAATGTTGGAACAGTGACACCCAATTATGGATCAGAAGATCTTTTTTTGTTGGCCCAATCAATCTAAAGCATTTCAGACTATAAATTAACAAAATTCTACTACAACTTTACAATAAATTATGCAAAAAGATTTGTTTTTAATAATTTGTTTTAGTTATCTTATATATCTAAATATATGTTATAAATAATCAATTGTTGTATTTATTGCTAACAATTACATGACCAGGAATAAAAGACTACCCATATAGTGGATCCACACAAAAAAAATTAACTCTTTTACATAATATTGAAAAAGTATACATTTATTTGCTATTAGTATACAAAATACCGTAGCAACTTGAAGTCCCCATGATCCCCTAGAAGTATGGCCACTCTTGAGAAGGTATAAATTTTGTTTACAACTACCACATATGACATTAGGAAAACTCATAATATTTTTATCATAACCATCATATATGTAGAGCTTGATAATATCTTGTATTCGGGTGGTGACTTCAGATAGTGACTTAGATCTGGCACTTTTTTTAACCCAACACAGTGCCCAAACTGAATCATGTAAGAAACTGTTTCCAGACATAATATACTTGGTATTTTTATTTAATGAATTTGCCTGGTGATGTTAATGAAGTGAGATTATGCTAAGAGAACATCCAGACAGGTTTTATTAATGGAGAAGCGCTTTTTGATGTTTAAGCTTATTGAAAAAGTCTAATTTGTAGTAGAGTATACTAAATACACAACATTAACATTTTTAACTAAATTTAAATTTTAGTTTAAATGATTGCCCGGCAAATAAAAGAGATCTCCTACATAAAGTTCGGAACTCAATTTAACTCTACTTATTCATTTTCACATTTTATTTGAAAATTGATTTGACAATTTAATTGTTTTAGCAAGTGAAACTAATTTTAACTATTATTAAATCTTTTTACTAAAAATTTGACATGCAAGTTGATTGTCTAAAAATTTCTGTTCTTGTTCTTTGAATTGCTTGCTGGTTATATTTTGTATAAAACACAAAAATATAATTGAATTTTTTTTACGTTTTTTTTTTGTTTTTTTTTTTTATGTTGAAATACAGGAAGCAGCTAATTTTGGAGCAAAAGTTGCCGTTGCAGATTTTGTTAAACCTTCTCCTGTTGGCACCACCTGGGGATTAGGAGGAACTTGTGTAAATGTTGGCTGCATCCCAAAGAAACTAATGCACCAAGCTGCACTTCTTGGTAAATTTATTTGCTTTTATCCTTAGTCAGAACCTTTAAATTGATTAGTTGATTAAATTTTTTTCTTTTCTAAATTCATGATCAAGTACCTTTTAAAGATTTGTTATTCAGAAAAAATTTAAAAGTGTATTAATGAAACAGCAAATAAGAATTAAAGGTTGTCTTAAACTTTTACATAAGCTGTAGTATAAAGTCAGCATAAAGCCTTCTGATGTTGCAGCAGCCAACACCGGAAAGCTTCATGCTAACTTTATACTAAAATTGTGTCTTAATGAGAGTTTTTTGTGTGCTATCATTTTTAACTAAAAAATAGATAATAAGAATTGAATTTAAATGATTCATTAGCTGGGTTAAAATCACTTCATTTGTTCATTTATGTAACTTTTTTTTGACTTCATTTAGAAGGTTTAGAATTAATATGATGTCATACATAAAGCTATGATTAGCATTAACTATTGCAGGTGAAGCCATTCATGATTCTCGGCATTATGGGTGGAATGTTGAAGAAAATATATCGCATAACTGGTCAAAAATGGTTAATGCAATACAGCAGCATATCCGTAGTCTAAATTGGGGTTACAAAGTTAATCTCCGTCAAAAAAATGTTAAATACTACAATATGTATGCAACATTTGTTGACCAACATACTTTACAGTTAACTGACAAGAGTGGTAAAGTTGAAACTGTCACTGCAGAGAAGTTTGTCCTAGCAACTGGCGGTCGACCTACATATCCTGATATACCTGGTGCTAAAGAATGTGCTATCACAAGGTTATACTCTAATTACATAATGTATTTTAAATGTTCAAGTTTATTTTAAAAAATTATAATCAAATAATTCTTCTGAAATAGATTTTTTATAATAATGTAATTTTTTTAAATTATAGTGATGACATATTTTCTTTGCCTTATGTTCCTGGAAAGACTCTTTTTTGTGGTGCATCTTACATTGCTTTGGAATGTGCTGGTTTTACACATGGAATTGGGCTGGATACAACTGTTATGATGCGATCAATTCCTTTGCGTGGCTTTGATCAGTTCATGGCAAATAAAGTTGTAGACTACATGGAAAATAGTGGCATAAAATTTCTAAAAAAATATACTCCAGTTAAGGTATTTTTACCAAAATAGATCTAGTATAAATTTTTTATTTAGCAATCAACTTTTAGTTTCTTTTTAATACAGCAACCAACTTTTTAAAAAAAGTTCTTTGACAAAAAGCTTATGTTCATTTATAATCATTCATTTATAATGTTGTTCTTGCTGCATAAAAATAATTGCCATTTGTTATTAAAAAAGTCCTCATATCAATAAAAAAATTATTTCATTCGTTGATTAGTAATTTTTTAGATTTCTAATTTAATTTCCAGTGTAGTCTTCCTGTTTTGGAGCCATCAATAATATTACTAATGTATTTTTTTACACTGTTCTTAGTTTTATCAAAGTTATAGCAAAATCAAGCTATTTTATATTAAAAAAAAAAAACTATTACATACTTAAACCAGCAGTACTGAACCTGTTGCCAGCTGGCCACATGTGGCCTGCCAAGCTTTTTAGTGTGGACCAGGACACATTTGTCAACAGGAAAGTACTTCTTAGTAAATCAGACTGTTAAAAGATTTTAATAATGGTGCATGGAAACATACTCTAATATCTTGCAACACATCCTCAGAACTATTTTACAAAATAAGCATCAGGAAACAATTTCTCTTTCCAAAAATGTGAAAAACAGGTTTTTCCATTAAGGACCTGGTAACTAATAATATATCATAAGGACCTAAGTAACTTCACCATTTAGAATTGTAAAAAGATTAACAAAATGAATATAATGATAAGTCATTGTTTAAAAAAAATTTAAGTGCAATTTAGCAATCAGCAGAGTTTTTTTTACACTATTAATTTTTTATATATTGCATATGAAATCAGATGATGAGCTCCCAAGTTTATTTTAGTTATCATACAAGTAACATGTTATCTTAAAGAATAACAATAAACAATTTCAGAAACTTAAACTACTAGCTATGTTTAAAATGTTATGTGCAAGCTTAATCTTTGCCTGTTACTATGATACCACAAAGTTCATGTTTCAAGTTTAAAAAATCACCATCATATATTAACCTGTGAATCCATGTACACATGTGTAAATTAGTATTTTTGCAGATTGGTACCCTAATCAGGAGTTCTTTTTTTTATGTAATCTTTTTCATCCTGGTTCCTAAACCTGTTTATATCTTTTCACATTTTATGCTCATCCTGGTTTGGATACAGATCCAGTTTCTGTTTTTGAGCAGTGTTTTTGAGCTATTTAACATGAAGCAGTCTAATAACCTATGAAGCAAAAATGTTTTTAATTTTAACAACAAATTAGAATTTTACATAGCTTCACTTTTTTTGACTGATTTCTTTTCAATCTAATTTATTACAAAACATTTTTTAAGGTATTATGAAAAAGAAACTTTAACTTTCTTTTTTATATTATGTTTGTTTCTTGTATACATTTTTGTTGTTGTTCTCGTTCTTATGTTCTCTTCTTGTATGCATGTTAACATAAATTTAAATATTCCTTATTTGTTTAGATGGAAAAAATTGAAGAGGGTGCCCCTGGAAAAATTAAGGTCACTTATATGAACCACACAACTAATGAAGTAGAGAGTGATATTTTTAACACAGTTGTAGTTGCTATTGGTCGATCTCCATGTACTAAAGGTCTTGGTTTGGAAAAGCTTGGAGTGAAGCTCAATCCAACGTAAGATTTTAAGTTAGGAATAAACTCTTCTGATTTTTAAATTGTACTATTAACGTTTAAGTATATATTTTGTGATTGTACTATTAACATTTAAGTATATATTTTGTGATTGTACTATTAACATTTAAGTGGTTTGAGTTTTTAGGAGAATGTTTTCAAAATATTAATCTCTTTCTACAATTTTTTAGGAATGGGTTTCTTATATCTGATGATTATGATAGGACAAACATAGATAATATTTATGGGCTAGGTGATATTTTGGATGGGAAACCTGAGTTGACTCCAGTAGCTATTCAAGCTGGAAAACTACTTGCCAGAAGATTGTTCAATGGTTCAAACATTAAAGTGAGTTCATGAATAATGTTTTAAAATGTTGTTTTCTTTGATATTAAAGCTCTTTTCCTTCAATGGTAACAAAGAGAAAATGTTATTGTTTTAGTGTGATTACACTAATGTTGCAACAACAGTGTTCACGCCTCTTGAGTATGGAGCATGTGGCTTATCAGAAGAATCTGCTGTTGAAAAGTATGGTGCAGATAGCATTGAAGTATATCATTCAAACTTTACTCCACTTGAAGCCACTGTACCTCATCGCCTGGACAACATTTGTTATGCAAAAGTTATTTGTAATATTAAGGACAGCGTAAGTCACTCAGTTAATTATTTTATTTTCTGTTAAACTTAAAGTAATATGTTAACTTTTTGTTTAATTAAGCAACTTTTTAAGTCTTGTTATTTCTATATATTGCACAGATATTTTGCTACTTGTTAAAACAAGCAATTTATATAAAATTAAAAAATACAATTAACATTTCAGTAGTGTTTTCAGTTTAAACAATTGTTTTTTTGATACTACTCTGCTTATGCTTTTTGATATTTGCAAAAGACATGACAATATATTGCACTTTTGAATAGCCTTTTCCTTTCTCTGAAGATATTTATATTTTTTGTAAATATTTTAATGTCTCTTGTATGAAATATTTTAACATCCTCTTAAAACAGGAGCGTATTTTGGGTATACACATTCTTGGCCCAAATGCTGGGGAAATAGTACAAGGTTTTTCTCTTGCTTTTAAAGTTGGTGCAACAAAACAGCATTTAGATGATCTTATAGGTATTCATCCAACAAATGCTGAGGTTAGTTAGCAACTGAAACTTTAAGAAGCTGTTTGCTTATTTAAATTTTTTATTTAAATTTACTTATTTAAATATTTAATTTATGTATAATATTTATGTAATAATTTTTTTAAAACAACTTTCTAGATATTTACCACTTTGGAGAAAACAAAACGATCTGGTGATGATCCTAGTGTTACCGGTTGCTGAGGTTAAACTCACTGTTATTTTAGAAGCTAATACAACTTGTTAAGCTTAGTAATAACAGTGAGTTACTACTAGTTTTTTTTTTTTTTAAAATCCTTTGTCTTTTTTGGAAGACGTATGAAGACTTGTAAATTAACTACTCTTGTAGCATTGTAAGTCTGATATTTAAGGGTGTTATTCTTGTAATAAATCTTATGGGTAATTTGTAATAATTCAATAAATGTTATATTTATACAACCTTTCAATTTGTTTTTCAGTATTTTTTTCAACTTTCTAGTTTTTAAACTTTTTTTGTGTTCTTTTTTTGAATTTTAGATTTGTTGAATTTCAAAGTTGAAAAAGTTGCAATCTGTTTTCAAAATCTCTTTTAAATTAAAAATCACTTATTTATTTAATTAAAAAAAAAAAAAAATAGTTCCAGAGATATTTTCTATGTTGTGTGTAAGAAACCTTCTAAAGCATAATAAATTTTTTAAATGTTGTTATAAGTTTGTCTCTCACAGTCCATGATTCCCAGTCACGTCAAATGTTTCTATTAAAAAAATTTTTTTATAATAGTAACAAATGTCTACAGCAACAAACTAGGAGTATCTTGTATTGTAAAACTTCTTAAGAAAAAGAATTTTCTTAATTTCTTAAAAATTCCTTTGCAGCATTATGCTAAATTGTTTCACCTGACCTATGGGGTGAGCTAATATATTTGTGAAATACATGTATTATTAATTATCTGAAGCAGTATTATAAATTATTATGGCTAAAGGAAAGTTTCCCTTCCGACGAACTATTGAGTTTTTAAGCAGTGGTAAGATCATTCTACAAAAGAAAATTCAAGTCATTTCACTGTCATTCACTACAGACAATTCTAGCAAGGGATTACGGTGAGAGCATTTTTATTAATTTTTTCATAATCTTGTTCTTTTTTTAAATTTACATTCTGAATTTAATAGTTTAACTTTTTTCTTTAATGTTCCTTGTATTTTATTGAAATTAGAGTAGTAATCAATTTTTCACAGCTGTAATATTTTTTTTGTATAACACCGTTGTAATAGTTGTAATATTTCACTATTATTCAAATATTTACTAATATTCTAATATCCTGATACCTTTGAAAATTATCTTAAAAATAAGTTTTTACTCTTAGTATTTATAAAGACAATTTGCTATGAGGGAAACTCTTTGGTCTTAGGTTTACAAGAATTCTATTACCACACAAGTATGAATATAAAATTGCAGAAGCAATCAATACAGCCCTTCTAATTAGTTATTGTTAAATTTTAATAACTGAGTTAGTTGAGCCTCCTTTATAGCTTGTTAAAAAACCTGAACTATATAAACTCATTTCTTAAGCTTGAACTAATTAAACTATTTCATAAGCTGAAACTAAAATTTGAATATTCAATGATGTGAGACCACAGAGAATTTTGTCTTTTTAATCTTCTATTGGCTATTTGATAAAGAAGCTTTGCTATTTCAAAAAATAATTTAATAAGTTTTGTAAGATTACATTCATTGTCCTCCGAATATCTAAAAGTGAAGGCTTCTTTCTTAAACCTCCCATTCATTTTTTTTTTTTTCTCAAGATTATTTAGCATTGTTAAACTAAAATTTTTGTAAATAAAAAGTTAGCTCAAACTCCTCAAGTAGTAAAAATTTTTCTTCTAAAAAATCTTCACCGCAGTGTGGAAAGTAGAAAAATGATCATAAATTGTCATTCACTTAGGTATTCAGGTAAGTTCATAAGATTTAATCTTTATAACACAATTTCCTAATGAAATACTATAATTATGTGAGCATCATTATAGTACTTATAGCCTCAAAATTATTTTAATAATTTAGTTATTACTCTTGAATTAAAAAAACTATTATTCATAAATAGAACTTAAATTTATTAACTTTCATACGCGCCTTTACAATAATCAGAAAAACAAGTAAAATATTTTAATTCCTTGCTTTTCTGGATTTGCCAGATTATAATTGCTGATGAAAGCAAATTGCAAAAATATAAAAATTCAATTAGATTTAACCTTAAATTTATAACTTCAATATAGAAAGTTTTTGTGCAAAATGTAGGGTCAAACATTACCTATGAACAAATTAAATTCTGCTTATGAAATCATTTGTTTTCTAGCGACTTTATACTGCGTGATCTTCCTCGATTGCAGTTCAAAAATCCTACAAAACAGTTTGTCTGCTTTCGAAACAGATACGAATTTCCACAAATAACTTTTTATTATAGTAAGTATTTTAGTAAATATTATACTTTAAGTACACGTAAGAGATTTTCTTCCATTAAATTTCTATACAACTACGTAATTTTAACAAATAAATGACAATTTTAACAATTAAATGACAACAGAGTAACAATATAAGAATCAAGTAAAATGATATAAAATTCTTAGGTTATAACATAAACATGAATGTAAAAATCAATTAAAGTAATAAAATTACAAGCAAAATAATATCTAGTGATAAATCTAATTACAAAAGTTACGTACTTTATTTTAATATGGCTGTAAAACGTGATTGTTTGTTACAATGCTTGCGTGATGGACTAAGTTCATGAATCTAAATTTTAGAAGATGGTGATAGACAAATGATTGCTGTTGATGATAAGCCTGTTGATGAAATTTTAAAACTCGTTGAATTAGCTGGTGCTGCTCCACACAGGTAAACACTTTAACGTTTGATACTTTTCAAAGGATAATGTTATTACAGAAGGTATAGGATGTGGTGCGATTCCTAAAATTTTGTACGTCGTTTGTGTTTACGCGCCTTTAAAACGTTTTATCTAAAAATTTTAGTGAAATACTGAAGTCTGAAGAGGTTGAGTACCCAGGAAGATTAAACCCCGCTAATTTTGGTAAATACGGACATTGCTTTTGCATTTGCGAAAAACCTGGTCAGGTACCATGCACCGCAAGGGTTTGTATGAAAAAAACTGTCAAATGGTGGCATAATAAGGAGAAATAGGCAGTTTGGCATAGCAAATGTTGCCGCGCTGATTTCAGGGTGCAAACATTTCAAATGAGGTGTGCTTAACAGAGTGAAGCGTACAAGAATACGATAGAAGTTTTTCTGCTAATAAAGACTTGCAGTTGATCAAAGTATATTTTCTAACTCATCTGTAACATTTCTGTAGAAAAACATTTACTGAAACCCTTAATGTTGATAATCTTAAAAAATATTTTTCTTGTGGTTAAAGTTCTAACACCCTACTCTTTATTTATGGAAGCATCTTACCCATAATCAGCCGCCGCATCATTTTAAATGTATCACTCAAATTTTTTAAAAATACATTCCACTAGTCAAAAATTCATTAATAGGATGTGCCAATAGATTCTAAAATAAATGCAAAGTGGCTGAGCCACATGGGTCCCAATGGGATCTTTTTCCCTCGCAATAAATTAGTAAACTTAAACGAAAGCTTCATGCCAAACGAAATATTTTGATGCAACACATTTGTTTATGCCTTCGTCTTTAGCTGCCTTAATTTCAATTGATAACATTAAATAAACTTGATAACATTTCAATTAAAACTTGATAACATTAAAAGAAACTTTTTTTCTTTTTTTGTAAATATTTTTTTAGGAGTTATTTTCTCATTTATTTGGAAGTCAAAACAAAGTTGTAACATTGTGAAAAACATGTTTTATTTCAATGTAGTTTTTATTTAGTTTAAAATGTTAACCAGCCAGCGTTGTAATATTTCTCATTAAACCAGCCAGTATTTCAATATTTCTCAATACCCCAGCCAAAAGTAAGTACAATCAAAGCTTTATCCCGTTCAAAAAAAAGAAAAAAAGAAAACTTCAACGGCAATAAAAAATAGGCGTTTAAACCACTACTCCAAATAAATTTATAACACACAGCGATTGGAAACGAAGCATAGATCTAATGTATTAGTAGTTATGTATATTCAAAAAAATCTTTTATACCCTTTGATAAACTATTGCACATTTTTTAAAAATTTCTTAACTTTGTCCAAAAGAAAAAATTTGGATTCTAAGATTTAGACCATTAGATTATAGAAATATTAGATGTTTTTCTTGCATTTATTTTCATTGAGAACCACATGTCTTTATTCAAAAAAGGAACTTTCCTTGAACTGATATCTGATCTATTTTTAACTTCGTACTTGAAGAAATACTTAAATTTAAAGCTTTAGCATGGCAGTAAGTAGCAAAAGGATTAGCAACAGTAACATGTTTTGTTAATCTCGCTTCATACTAATTTGTTTATTTTTTTTCGACCCCTTGTTTCACCAACATTTTTCCACTTTGAAGTATTCATTATAAGAGAAAAGTGTGATGTCTCTTGAATGAATCTTTTTCTTTTCTCTTTAACTCTATTATTAGTTGTCTTTTTTCTCCAGAACAATTATTTGCACGGCTCATAATTTCTGTTAATGAATTAAATTCATTCGATTAATTTGTATATTTCATTGAATTACTACTAGCATTATTCTTACCTTTAAGAAATGTCAATACAACCAAACGAAAAGCTAATGTAATCAGATAACAAGTTGCAGATATGTATAAGATTGTATAAAATTCGGAATTTCCCCACATTTAAACAGTGCTAACCAATGTTTTTTACTCACATTTCATTTTTACCTCTGTTATTTCTAAAACTGGTAACTTATATTTAAACATTCTTTTTTTATCATAATTACTTTAATAATGGCTACTGTCAATTTTCTGTATTTCAACCAAACATTAGGATTCATCATTGAAATTGGAAGACAATTTAAAACAGTTTTTGTATCTGATTTTATCAATCTGTGTTCCGTCACTCAGTGGGAACACAGATTGATAAAATCAGATACAAAATGAATGGGACAGTTTTTGCAAAATGCTTTTTAAACGTAGATAAAATTGTTTAATATATATATATTTAAATATGTTTGATAGTCAACGACTCTTGCTCAATGATATAGTAAAACAAAAAAATTGGATTTGCATTTGGCTATTGATAAAAAGAGAGTTTTATTGAAGCATGGCATTTGTCCCATTCATTAAGTATATTGTAAATACAGTTAAATATATAGATACATACATAAAGACCACACAAAAAGTATTTTAAACTTTAAACATTTTAACTCTAATTAAATTTCAATCAAAGTAGAACTTTCTCATTTTAGAATATTACATTTAGTTATTTTTATTTAAGTAAAATATTGCAGTATAAAAGTGTGTAAATAATACCCACTACCCATGGGGATAAAAGTAAGGGATTGCAGCATCCCTCAGCTGAACTGTAATCCCTCAGCTGAGCTGTACTTTATTAAATTCATTCAATAGGTAGTATTTTGTCCCATTCAATAAGCGCATCACTTTATTCAAAAATGGTTCGTCACACCAAAAACACCATTAATTAAGCTTGAATGTTTTACTCACTGTAGTACTAGAGACTGCTATCTATTTAAGCATGGAATTTTATTTTCCATAACTTCAAAAATTGCTGCAAAATCAGAAGAAAAAGAGCATTTTTAAAATTTAATTTTTACATTCGAAAACACAATAACATCCATTGTCATTACGGTCATAGAGCAATAGGATGGATGAGTCGGTCAGTTGAGTTCTTGTTTCTATCACTCTTTGTTACAGGAATTTGAATATCCTTACATTGATGTTTCTATAAGAATCTGAGTTTGTCCCATTCAATAATCGTCCCATTTATTAAGGTTCTCCCCTATGCTATATCTTTATAATAGTTTTAAGTAAAGTATAAAAATATGGTTTCTCTTGGAAACATGGCATTTATTACTTTAAGACGGACAATTGCATTACTTTTCTTATTTCAACCTGTCAGTTTGTTTCATCTTCATGGGTTTTAGAATTAAGGTATTTGAAAAAATTCATCTTTAATAGGAAGAATGAAAATCTTGTCGCGCATTTAAAAAGTATCTTTAATGAAACCTCACTATTATTTTGTCACCTCGAAAAAAATCTTATTTCCTGGCAAGAGCGTTCATTGAAAGCAATACAATACAGTCCGCAAAAAAAAAAATGTTGTGACATTTTTTATTTCTTTATCTTTATTATCTTAAAATTACAAATTAAAACAGAATCCCGAACCTGACATACTCCGGAGCTGCACATATAGGAAACCAGGTAACTAGAACTAATGTTACCAACTTACTATCCCTTTTGTACCTTAAGCTAGCAATACTCACATCAGGTGGGGTAAATCTCTTATTCCAGAAGTCGATATGTAATAAGCTATAACTTAAGATTACTTTTCTTAAAAAGGAGATGAATGCAAGTAGTATTAATGAAGATAACAAAACTGCGTGCAGCTTAAGCAATCAGTTTGGACTGGAGGTTCAGGCTCTATTAGCCTTTACAGCATTCTGTATACTTATTTGTAAGTTGTTTTTTTTTATAGATATAACTTTTATGAAAGTTTTAGCTTGGTTTAACAAAACATTCATTGCTTAGAGTTAAAATAAAGATCAAATAAATTTTGTAGATACTAACCAAAAATTTGGTAAAATTATGGTTGTTAAATATTGGTAATATTAAATATTTGTAATGTTTCAATGCGAAGTAAATGACATTAAATGTTAAAAAAAAGTAATTCTTATGAATAATATTTCTTTTCTTTTGCTTTTTTACAATCATAAAATAGTTAGTTTTGTGTAGTATTATTTTCCTTTCCATAAAACTTTAGACTAGAATAATTAGAAAAGTTTTGTCATTAAAATACAGAGTTTCTAATATTTAAAAAATTAACAAATGTTTAAGTGTTGAGATTGTTTTATCAAAATAATTGCTTTAATTATTAATTGCTTAATCATGTTTTATTGGATTATTGTATAGTGAAGCGTTTAAGGGAACCAGCTGGAGAAAGGCGTTCGCTACAAATATGGTAAAGTTTAAATAACTTATATTTTCTACTTTAAGTTGTTATATATATATATATATATATATATATATATATATATATATATATATATATATATATATATATATATATATATATATATATATATATATATGTATATATATATATATATATATATATATATATATGACTTTCAAAAAAAATATTATTTAAGCAAAAAACTAAGTTCTATTTTTACTTGTTTCCCAGATTGAGTTGGTACAGAGAATAAAGCTGAACTTAGGACTTTTGGAGGAACCTTAAAAACAATATATTTGAAAAACTTGGCCAACATTTGTTAATTAAATATGGAATTACTACTCACAATTAGAAATGAGGATTTCAAAATCCTAAATTTTTCATTTTTTTCTGAAAAATGAAGAAGTTCAAAATGCTCCCAATAACATTTTAACAGCTATCTAGTAGATCTTGTTATATTTTTATTCAGCAAGAATTAAGAAAAGAAATTGGAAGAAAAAGAATATTGTTTTTTTGCAGAATAACTTTAGGTCATTTCACAAATTTTCAAATTTCTGTAAATTTATATTGTAGACAATTTTTCAGAGAGAACAATTCAGTAATTTAGTGAGCAATTTCACTCACAACCTCTATGATGAGGCAAACAAGCTTAGAAAACGAAGCAAAACTATTTTTTTGCAATTAAAAAACAAAACAAAGCAAAAAAAGAACACTAAAAAATGTTGATTAAAATGTTATATATTGCATTAAATGTTATACATTACATGAAATAATATATTTAAAAATGTTGTAATATATTTGTTACAAATTTTATGTTTGTACCATATATAGGAATAAATTTACTGAAGTAAAGGGGGGACTGGGTCCATTAAGCAGAAGAATAAGATAAAAGAAAGAAAAAATGAGTCTCGCTAATATATATGTATGTATGTATGTATGTATGTATGTATGTATGTATGTATGTATGTATGTATGTATGTATGTATGTATGTATGTATGTATGTATGTATGTATGTATGTGTGTATGTATGTATGTGTGTATGTATTACATTTAAACTCGGGAATTTAAGTCCTGAAAGACAAATCATCATACTCTTTGCATAAATATTCAGAAAACATTTAAATGGAAGTAAGAGCATCAAGTAGTTTATTGATTTTCTCCAGATGATTATCAAAAATCTCAAATTCTCATTCTCATCCTGCTGATGCTACATAACTTCTTTGTGAGCTACTTAAAATCTTTGCAGCACAAATTAAATCTTTAAGAAAGTTCCATAGAGTTTTTCTCCAAAACAGGTTTTTCTCTTCTGAACTGAATTTTTTGAAGTTGAAGTTTCTCATCATTTCTTACAAGGAACATATTCAACAGTTTGATCTTTTTATGAATCTTAGCGAGGGACCAATGATGAATCGTTTAACAATTAGTCAATCAATTGTATTCAATGCATTTGATACATCAAATCCATTTAGTTTGTTCAACATATCAAACATGGTTAATTGAACAAAAATGCACCTGAATGATTTACAAGGTGTTACATAAAATTTTTTATATAAAATGGTATAAAATCACTAACATTTTTTTTGATTTGCAATTATGTTCCTTATGATGTCTTTACATTTCAATAAGAAAAAGTAAAATGAATTTTAAATTGTTAGTTGTAATTCGTTAAATTAAATGAATTAATAATAACAAACATAAATAATGCTCATTTTAAATTTTTAAATCATTCAAATTTTGAACCCATATCAGCACATCATATCAGTGAAGATTTTCTACAACAATCTTCAGTCAACAAGGTGGGTTTTTTTATTTAGAGAGAGAGATTTATTGATTGATTGATTGGTTGGTTGATAGATGTATAGATAGATTCATAGACAGATATATGATGTAGTTAATTTTTAATTTTTTTTTCCCTTTCAAATGTCAAAAGTTTCCTTTTCGAGATTATTTCACCATGATGAATGAAAACAAGGCTGGCTGGATTGAATTTGGTGAGGATTACAAGCTACCTAATGGGAACACAACAGGGATGACAGGTCATCTTAGAATAAAGCAAAAGACCAGCTTTAAAGCACAAGAAGCAAGGGAGGTCAGGGCGAAAGCAAGATCAACAACTGCAAATGTTGATGCAAACTCTGACTCAAATTATGGCATTATAGTTGGACCCTCTTCTGGTACTGGATCATCAAGAGCAGTCATTGTCAAGACCCCAGCCAAAAAGAGATCAAAAATAGAACAAATATCCAACAACAAATCACCAACAAACTGAGTATTCACCAGAAAGAAGTTGTTGTTGCGATGATGCAGTGGACAGCAAGTATTATGTTGCCTTTTGATGTATTTGACAGCAATGACTTTAAACGCTTTTTGAAAGTTTGTACAAAAGGACAGTATAAGCCAATTTCTTCAAAGACAGTTTCTTGTACCAAAATTCTGGATTTATAGAATGCAAGAAGGCAACAGTTGATAAAAAATATAATGAAGACAAACCTCATCTGGATAGAATGTCATTGATGTCTGATTTGTGGACCAACATTACCACCAACGCAGCATATATTGCTATGAGTGCGCACTACATTGATTTGGATGTTTAAAAGAAG
This sequence comes from Hydra viridissima, assembly GCF_058129835.1. Taxonomy (NCBI): domain Eukaryota; kingdom Metazoa; phylum Cnidaria; class Hydrozoa; order Anthoathecata; family Hydridae; genus Hydra; species Hydra viridissima. The sequence continues at coordinate 30,389,130 of NW_028324300.1, forward strand.
CATTTCTTGGTCAACTTACAACAATTTGCTGGCAAACATTCAAAAATTCCAGATATCACAATTATCTAACTAGTTCAAAGTTGCTCAATAAGATGGAACAATGAGCTCCATCAATTACAATCAATCAATGAGCTACTGCCTGCCATCAAAATTGTAGCAGAAAAAGATGTTTCCCAAAATCTAGTCAACAAAATACGAGAATAACGATATAAGAGGATATTGAACAGTTGAGGGCAATAATTAAATTATTGAAAAAATATGAAGAACTCTCCAACCTTGCAAGTGCAGAGGAAGAGGTCTCAATAGTCCATCTCATTCCAAAACTCTTTGATCTGGAATACAAACTGCAGTCAATATCACATGATCCACCCAATCCCATGATGAAAGAGATTGCTGATCATAACTTGTTGTAAATGAATGACAGGTTTCCTGAATTTGGAATTAAAGTTTCAGAATATGCACATGCAAACATGTTGGATCCATGTTACAAAGGATCAGTGTTACATGGCATTGGGCAAAGTTACAACATACCAAGATATCCCTGAAGGAAGCTCTGTTCAACACATGCAAGGCCAGACTTAGGAACACCCTCTCACCCAACATATTACTATCCCTCATTAATGACGCACAACAAGACACAAGAAAACACAACAACTGGATATGTAAGAAAGTCTTCCTAAAATTTGAAGGTCCACTTTTGGAAAAGTGGAAGGGACAACCTCCTTGATGACAGATATCAAAGCGGAGTTAGAAAACTTTTTAACAACAATGCTGATTGCTAATGATGAGGATATACTTTATTACTGGAAGAACCAATTATCCCAAACTTGCCCGCTTTGCCAGGAGAAAATCGGCTATTCCAGCAGATCCTCCTGCTCTGAATGAGTGTTTTCCAAAGCTTGAAGTATCTGTGGTGACAGGAGAACAATTTTGTTAGTATCCAAAGTTGAAGAACTTATTTATATAAAAGAGAACTTAAGACAGATGAAGAAAATGATGTGCCTTTTATAGTTTGATTCAATTTTCCCAAAAAAAAGTTTGAAATTTTCTTCCTTTCTTATCTGTAAATTTTCTTTTCAATTATTGTAACACAATAGCAAATAGCAATGACCAAATAAAATTTTAGATTTGAATCATGCTGTTTTAAATTTTATTTTTATTCTTTTGATGAATTGTTTAATCATGTAGTCTTTCGATGCATTGTTTAATGATGAAGGTTTTTCAATGCATTGTTTACGATGCATTGAACGTACATAATAACTAATAACTTTTTATTTATCTTCCCCCGACCCACCATACAGTGATTTTGTTGTTGCAAATAAGATTTTGTTAGTCTTTAATTTTATCATTCATGTGCGTAATGGATTTTATTTTACTGATGTTTTGTAACTTACTATCTACCCCTAACATCTAGAAAAGAAATTACAAATGTACAGTGTCCAACAAAAAAAAAAAGCTTAGATAGACATGCAAGAGAACTCAACTAAATTTCTACAACTGATATAGAAAAAAATATATATATATTTATTTGGTGTATTGATTCTTAGATAGAAAAAAAACAAGAAAAAAATGACAAAAATTTGAGAACTTTTATTGAAATTACAAAATAGACCAAACTAATACTTTATGGCGAAGCCATGGCTTTTGATCACTGCCTTGCACCGACGAGGCATACTCTCAACAAGTTTCGGGTCATTTTCTTGCTGAAAGATCCAACTTTTATCTTTAAAGAGCTCATTTGCACTAGGTATCAGTTGATGTATTAAGATTTGTTTGTACATTTTACTGTCCATAAAACCAGTAATTTTATACAAATGACCAACACCCGATGAAGTAAAACATCCCCATACATTCACTTTTTTATCGTGCTTTACTGTTGGCTGTGTTACTAATGGATCATAACGTTCATTATGTAACCGCCAAACAAAATGGTGACTCATCACTCCATAAAATATTTTTCCATTGTTTGATTGTCCAATTCTGATATTGCTTTGCCCATTGAAGTCTTTTTTTCCAGTTACTTTCAGAAATAAATGGTTTTTTAACGCTCCAGTAAGATTTAAATTTCCCAATAGAATGGATCCTTCGAAGAACCGTCCGTTCGTAAAGGTACACTATTGAAATGAATTATTTCTTCCTGAAATAGTATTAAAAAATGTATATATTGTAAAGAATATTTGATTGTGATTCTTTTTTGTTGTAATTTTTTGAGAGTTTACCTAAGCTTTTTTTGTCAGACACTGTATAAGAAAATAAAAAAAGAATTTTGTATAAAACAAAACGTTTTTTTTCTTATCCCCATTGTTATTATTTTTTAGTTCAATCATAAATTACTCTTTTACTATTGATAATCTTTTAAGTAGTCTCCAAAGACTAAAGTAAAGAAAAAGTTTATAAAGAAATAATAAATGCATGCTCCTGGTGACCAATGATGTCTGAAATACTAAATTAGTTCAGTTAAAATGTTTAAACATTAAAAAGTATGTGAAAGAAATTATTTATTATGATTTAAAGCTTTTTATTTATATGATTGGTCAAATAAAATTATAAATAGAATTTTAAAGTTGATTATCAAAAATGTTTTTTTTCCTACATCATCTGTTTTATACTCATATATAAATCTGAAATACATTTTCGAAATAAAGTTTGAATCCTTAAAGATTTATATGTATGTTTTCACCATGTCTGAAAATGACCATGTCTAGTGTTGTAGAGACTAAAAGATCTTAACAGTTTGTATTTCTACAGTTTTTGATTTGAAACTTTGCATCCTTACTCATGAAGTTGTTTGAAGCCTGTTCTTACCAAAATCCAAGTCTTATCCTAGGATATTTCTCTATCTTTGAATTGAAAAATTCAGGTGCATGGATGCACTTAGAAACTATTATTTATTAGCAGCAAGAGTCATTTTTTAAAGACCATTGGAGCAGTAAAACAATTCCAGGCGTAAGAACTACTCAATTACAAACCCATTTAATCTTTTGAAGTAGGTTTTAAGCAAACAAGTGAGTAGATGTAGAAGTTGGTACTGTCTAAATTTAATTATAATAGTGCCACTACAAAAAGATCAGGTCAGATTAATGACAAAAAAATTGATGTTTTTAACACTACAATTAATAAATTTTAATGTCTTGAGTTTTGTTATGAATCTGTAATTAATTGATAAGTGTGAAATTCATGTTTTTAATAAATTATATTTGACATTGCTTTGTTTCATTTATAAAGATCATTCTCCAATTCCTTTTTATTTTTTATTTAAACTAAGAAAACTTTTGAAAAAAAAGCTCAGTCCAATAAATTTATGATAATTTCTTTGAATTTAAAGATTTATGCTTATTCTGAAATAATTTAAATAGTTAAAAGTTAAAATATCTTTGAAATCACTTGGAATTAGAGGCTGCAATCTTGGGAACATTTTATTGGAATCTTCTGGTGGTGCAAAAACCAGCGTAGTCTAAGACTTAAAATTTAGATGTTTTCACATAAATTTACCCCTCAACATGATCAAATGTTTTTAGGTTATGAAAAAATTAAGCTTTTATCTTAACTCATTTGCAGTATAAAATGTAACAAAAAAAAAAAACAAATTAAACTTAAAACTTTTCAGTGCTTTCATAAACACATAAAATCTTAAAATCAATTGGAAATTCTGTTTCTTTTCAGAAGTTCTTCTCTCTTTTTTTTAATTTTCTTGATTCTTCACATTTTAAATTGTTATTATTAGGTTCTGTGATACATCAAAACAAGCTATTGGTGCCATGCTAATTCATTTTGCAAATGTCTTTTTAGCTGAGTTAAGTCATGAGCAAGATCCATGCACTTTGTAAGCAGCTACTAACTTTTTAAACTAAAATTTTCATTTTCACAATTCTTCATTATAAATCTTCATGCAAATTTTTTGTATTTTTTACATCCTATAATATTTCTTTTTTTTTGATTTAGGTACTTCATAAATTTCCTTCTTGATACAACTGTCGGTTTACTTGTTATTTGGCTACTCTTAAAACTTTTGGAGAGTATAGCTTGTAGAAGAGGTTGGACACGTCTTCGAATGGGCGAATATGGTAAACTCTCACTAGCTTTTTCTTTGTTAATCAAACTCAATTTTTGGCAAACTGCTCATTAAAAATTTTAAAAAGCCTGGGAGATAATTTATCCCTTTTTTGTTAGGAAGGCCTGTTGAGTTTCGGACCTGGATGTACCAATGCATTACCTATGTTTTTGTGATGTTTTTAGAAAAAGTAGTAATAATACTTTTTTTTCAATTCCATTTTTGGACAACAGTAAAGAAATTTATTCTAAAACCGGTTAGCTCTTATCCCAGACTTGAAGTTGTTCTGGTTGTTCTCATTGTTCCATTTTTTATGAATGTAAGTACAATGTTAAAAAAGAACTTTTATTTTTTTTTCTTTAAATATTACACTTAAGAAATTAAATTCCATTGCATTTGTGAAAATTTGCTTATTTTAAATTGTAAGACTTGAAGTTGTTTGATTTAAAATGAAAGGCTGAAATGACTTTGTTTATCTGAATTTATAAGGTTCGAAGACACTTCTCTTGAATAGGATTTATGATCGAACGAAAATCTTTTGGAAATTTCATTCGTTATTCGTTATTTTGTTTGTGAAAAATTTTATGGTATTAGTTTCAAAATATTGAAGTAAAAAAAACGCAATTCGAAATAAAATTGGATAATTTGAAAAAATATACTTTATACTATAGTTATGTTTTTTTAAGGCATTAATGTTTTGGGTGATTGACAACTTCCTTATGCGTAAAAATGTGCGTATGCTTCATACGAACTCTAAAGACAAAGACTTAGAACCTGTTCTTTTCAAGGGCGGGAATCAGAGACATTACTCCCGTGAAGATGACGAAGTTAGTTTGCAACTTCTTTCCAACGAGATCCTCGATAGCGATGATGTTTCCGATAACGAAATCGAATATCGCTATAAGAACGGGGGTGCAACGCTAATCAAATCACGGCGCTAATATCACTCACTGGTATTTAACAAAATGCGGTAAAAACAATATACTCCAGAAATCCACTTTATCGACAATAAATTTTTCACGTGTAGTAAAAGAATTGTTTACGGAGCATGCAAACCTTTCTTAGCTTTCTTTACTGCACCGTAACTTTAGTATTCTTGCGAAAGAAATTTTGTTAACGACGCTTAATGAACGAATAAGGATATCCAAATATGTATATGCTGGTTTTTTTAAGCAAGATATCATATTAAAGACTTTTGATGATGCACATCTGCATTATTGCCTGGCAAATCACAGATAATTTTCTGTTGCTTGCTTGAATTTTTTTTTTTTTTTTTTTTTTTTTTATAAAAAGTTTTTTTCAAATATTTTGTTTAGAAACTCGAATAAGAACTTTTGATTTTAAAATAGTGTATCATTCAGGTGGTCATGATGCAAACATTACTATGATATTTATAATTCAGGTGTTGATGATGCAAATGTTGCAATAATATTTATAGTTTTTATTTTTATACAAGTATATTTATTTTTTACTAATTATAGAGACGTGGTTGTGGTAATTTAAAAAAAAGCACGGTTCGCTCTCACGAAAAGGGATTCTTTTGATCATTTTCTTAATGTTTTCCTGCAGCGTCGTTTAGTGTATAAATATCGTACAGCGTCGTTTAGCGCGTCATTTAGTGCTTCAGATACCAAAACCTTTGTAGAGTTTTTACTTCTATTCATAGACCTTGTTATTTTTTATTTTTAACTGATTTAAGATCGTTTTTATATAGCCTTTAAAAAATCGCTTTGTTGATTTCACCAAGGATGTATAATTAAATGGACGTTCAACGCATTGTTATAGATAAAAGGTGCCGCTACATAGCCAAAAACTATGCGTGTTACCGTCAACTTTCTAAATTCATGATACAGATATTCCGACAAATTTGTTTCAGAAAACCTCGCTCAGTAAACCCATTATAATTATGCATTTACTGAAGTTTATGATTATAACAGACAAAAAAAATTAATCAAGAAAACCTCACAAATCTGAAAAAGGTTGATTTGAGCTATGAACTTTGCTTATTAAAAACTTACCTGTGTTTAAACTTTGACGTCTAAAACTAGACTTTTGCAAAAAGGCTATGTACGGTTTACTAGAATAGATAAAGTGAAATAAATTTTCTTTGTTTAGTTGAAATTGCTATGATATAGTTTAAAGGTCAAATAAGAGATTTTTAGTTTTCCTTTTACCCCACTCTCAGATTATGCTTCCCACTTTTAGGCTCAAATCAGAAAGTTTTTCTTATTTTTGTCGGAAATGTCGAACTTATTTGCCTCGCTTTTTTTTTCTATTAAATTTGTGTTTCGTTTTTTCGCGAACGTCCTTGTTATTAATTTTTTTTATTTTCGATACCAAAATCGCATTTTGTCAAAAGGTATTATAACTTAAAGCATCTTAAAGTTCATTAAAAACTTTCAGAAGTTGGAAAGAAATTTTAAGTTTGTATTTTTAATGAGCATTTTTGTTAAAGCATTTTTGTTAAAGCATTTTTAAACAGTTAGTCATGTAAAACTACTTTAACTTATAATGATCTTATTATTTTTATTATTATTGTTGTTACTAATAGTAATAACATGATAATAAAAATAATAAGACCATACCTTTCGTTGCATATTCTTGAGCCTTCTACAAATGATGTACAACCTTATTTTTAACCTTTTCTAGTATATTAAAAAAAGTAATCTTATATTCCTATCTATTATCTCATTACTAGATAAATAATAAATCTTCATGAAGAATATTTAAAACATTTATGTAGAAAGTGTGGCTGCATAATAAAACAGGATAGTCACCATCAGATCAAACCTGTTGTTACCTTTAAACAAGCAACTCTTAGTTTTAACAAGCTGGATATAACCTCAGACTATCAAAAAGTTCATTCTGAATATTTATGCAAATCATGTTACATGGTCTTATGCAGGTTAGATTTAAAATCAAAAAAAGGCTTTGAAGCTGAGAGGAATGATAAATTCTTTACTTTTTCTGAACACACAGAAACCTGGTATGTATGTAACACACTCACAAGAGTTGGAAGAAATAAAAAGGTACATGTGATAAACATTCATCAACAGTTAAAAGCATTTGCATCAAAACATGGTTTTGACTGTTACAATGAAAATAACAAAAATGATTTTGTAATAGTTAAAATCAATAGTTATCGCCAATCAAATGGCATGTGGAGACCTATTGTTTTAAATCGTGAAGTGCCATTATCCAATAATATTAACAAATCTCTTCCAGATCTACTAAACCTTCAATTTGCTAATATCATTCTCCAGCATTTCATGCATAAACATCTGTAAATGTAATAATGACTTCCACTATCTTTTTTTCTAATCAGAATTAAATTTTCTGATTTTAAAAATTTCCGAAGCGCATCAAATGAGGATGTTGGAATATTTGAAACGAAAAAAGGCAATACAGTTGAAAACTTTAAAGTTATTAGACACAAAGATTGTTCATTAATATGGTCAGAAGTCTGTTGTGATTATAGTACCATCCACCATACTAACTTGCCTGTAATGGAATCCAGATTAAAGAGTAACGAAAGTCAATCATCTATTACCTTTTACTAGCCATTTTTTAACTGTGTACATTTTCTACACCAGTATATGTAATAAATGTGATAAAGACAACTTGCATTCTTCTATATGGAAGTTCAATAGTACATTACAAAATTTACAGTTTTGAATTATTTCTAAAATCAAAATTAAGAATTATTACAATATTTTCATAATCTGGGAGTATTTGCAAATATAAATTAGCACCAGTTCAGACGTTAAGTTCCACAACATGTGAGTATAAACACACCTTTAGAGCCAAGATAACATTTCTTTTCATGCTTTTTAAAAATCGATTCTCTAAGATAATTATTGTTACATTTCGGACAGGTAAAATTAGTTACTAAGGGTTCTTCTGTTTTTTTCAGCGCTTTGGTTTCTTCTTCTGCAATCAGCTTCACTGAAGGAATTGCTGGTGGTATGAGCTCCAATTCAAAACCCTCTGACAACAAGTCTTCAAGATCTATCTCAATAAAATCATCCGCAACAATTTTAATTTCGTTATCAATATTTTCAAGCAAAAAAGAATAATCTTAATTAATATAATAAGTTTTCTGTCACATGTTCATTTACCGTTTCGCTGCTCAGAAAATACAAATATTTTTTATAATACTTTTACAAATATTTTTAATGGACAGTAGAGATCATCTTTTTCCGACGTCGAATAAAATAAAAATACTCCCCGGTTTTGCAATTATCAACCATTGTTTCGCTTTTGTTATCTAAACAATACAGTAACACGTATGCCTTTTTTTTGAAACAATGTGTTGAACATCCATCTATTAATACCTCCTTGATTTCACAAAGACAAAATCCAAACTTTTTATTGATGACATCAACGTGTCTCTTGATTTGATTGAACCAATTCAAAAAAGACGATTGGCATTTTAACCATCTAATAAAATTAGGACGAAAACTATGACGTAATAAGATAACTTTTAAAAAAATGACCTTACCGGAAGCAATTTATGTGACGACAAAATGATGAGTCTCAGCTTCAAACAGTTGATTCGGGGCACTGAGAGTCTTCATTCGTCGAAGCAAAAAGAATGAAAGTTGGAAGATTCGTGATTTGAGGTTGTTTTGGAAACAAACAGGTTACTGATTTAATTAAAATCCAATGAATTCTGAGGAAGAAGGGATATTTTAACATTTTGGAGTTGAATACACTGACGTCGTGGAATCGCTTAATTGGACGAGAATTGGTATTCCAGGAAAGTAGCAAACATAAGATCTTTGAAGCTATGAAAAAAACATTCGCATAAAAAAAAAAGCAACGCACCGTTATATGTTATAGGGTAATTAAATCGAACTGTGAAAAGAACTCAAAAGCAAAACTTGATTTTTTAGAAAATGCGACGATAAGTGAGATTGAAATTGAGAAATTGGACGGAAAACACAACAAAAAGACGAAAACAATACAAAGTTTTTGTAAAATGGTCATCAAAGAAAGTTTTTTGTAGAACAGAGTATTCAAATAAAATTCTATTTATTTTCAAATAAAATTTCACTCAAGTACATTAATGATTATCATTTGCATGAATATATTTGTTAAGAAGATTCAATTCTTCGTTTATTTTTGCATGGTTATTTAAAATCATTTTCTGCATATACTGGTGTATAAGTCGAAACTAACCCATTTTGTATGAATCAAAAATCTTCCTTAACACGTTGACTGCCGTATGTACAGACGGCGGCTAATAGTAACATCCTGGAACGCCGTACCATAGTTGCTGTTAACATGTTAAGAAAGTAAGAAGGTGGAAATATTAATCTGCGGAAAACATATCGACTTAAACGTCTCATCTTCTTGGAACTATCTTCAAAACCTGTAGTGTGGGAAAATGTACGAGATATGGTCAATACTGCTAAGTTGTGAGGCAGTACATTCAATAAATGTTCCCCTCAGTTAGACTTGGCTGAAATTAAAAGCTGTGATTTCTTACTTAAAGATAAATGCGGTGAAAACTACACAAGAGTTGCCAATTCCAAGCTGATGTACTACGAAAGTCGTGCCACCATCTTTAGGCCAGCCGTCTACAACGCATGGGCATCATATTCACGCAATCGCTGGATCAGTTGAATGTTATTTATTGGAGGATCTGTGACAATTCTACTACTAAACAATGACTGGATATAAACACAGACAACAATTCTATTAAACCCTGTAAGTCGTATTAATTTAGGTAAGTTCAGAGTACGGTTCATTGCCATCATTGAGCAATTCCATATTGGGCGAGTAAACGATTTTCGCCATCCAACGTGCACGATGCAGAGCAACAGGTACTTGGTTTACATACTTTATTTTTAGACCAAGAATTTGACGTTTTTGATTTATGATCGTTAGTTTCGGACCATTTATCACGGAATTTCTAAACATGAGATCCTCTGGTCAACTAGAAGGCCATCCTCGGTAGATACTATAGACATCTGCCAATAGTACTTCAAACATATGGTGCCAGTAGGCCATCCACAGCTAGCTCCAGCCAATAGATGACTGAAGAAGAGAGTACGCTTAATTCATTTTTTGTAGGGAGTTGTATCCAAGTAAATACCAATGATGAGTGTCTGCAATTACAATTATTTTAGTAGTTCGAAAACCACATCAGTAGCTTAACCTGTACCGGAAGTAATTTTTAGAACCCTCATGGACTTAATGCTGCCATCATTTAGTTAAGTTATCAGAACTGAGTTGTTCAATCTTCTGGCTAACGTCACCAGTGACGACTTTTCTCTCTTTAGCGAAGAGCTGTGCTCTTTTTCTTCTTTATCAATCTTTTTCATTCTTGCTTTCTTTTTTTTAACAACTCTATCACATTATCTTTACACCAATTTCTCCAGTTTTTATGTCGTTTTTTAGAGCTGCAAACGAAACAATATCTTCTTCTGAATCTTTAGTTGGTCTGGTTTTTCTTATGCTATTGTTTTAACTGGAAGAAGTAATATCAAAAAACCCATTTAATGACTGTGTGTTTAGAGAGGTTAGAAATACGTCAAGCCCTTTTTCAGTTCATTTTCATTATTGAGATTCCTTATTTTTCATATAGCTATCCTTGGTTCTGTACAAATGATAATTTGTAAGAGAGGCGTCTAGGGAATATTGAGAATAAGAAAAAACTTCCCATTCCGGCTCAATTAGTTTTTGGTGGGTCTTTTTCCCCACGTCTCACAATGAATCGTCAACAACAAGCGAGGTGGATAAAAGCACTTTTTTTTACAATTTGGTTGCTATGGATATGATCAATAATATTTTGATATTTTATTGATTATGCATTTTTTGAAGGTTTTTAACGCTTCAGGGAATTTTTATACCAAAAAACTTTTATACGAAATAAAAAAATACATAATTTAAAAAAAAAATCATAAAAATAAAAAATTTTCAATTTAAGCTAATGTGATGGAATTAAAGACGGGCGACTAAGTTCAAAACTTCCAAAGGTAATTTTCCGGTTCTCTTACTTGGCACTTCTCTGTGAGTTGATTAAGCAAATCTATTTGTGGGCATACGTGATTTTTTTCCCTATACGGTGCTCGCGAAATTGACAAAAATCATTATTGTGGACTGCTTGAAACTCTTCCGAGAGTTGCCCGATCGGAAAAATGTATCGATAACTTCCGAACTATGTAGAGGAGTTTTGCGGACAGTAACATACATATAGCACCATGGAGGTTTAAATAAAGAGTTTTAATTTCAGAACAAAGTTTTTCGAATTCGATAAAATTAATATCGCAGCTGGAGGGGTTCTTAAAAATACTGAAACTTCTAATGAGATGTCCAGTACACTGTTCCATAATTTGGGGGTGAGTCATCAATTAAAACACCCGAAAAAATCCTTTTGAGGGATCAAAGTACATACCCATGGGATATCAGAACAAGTGAGTTTAAAATTAACGATTTCCGTCTGTGAGAGAAATTTGCATTTTAAGTTTTTTCCAATACCGGCTAAATATGAGAGATGGGTTTTTTGACAAAATTTCAACTTTGGCTATAATTCAATACTTTTTATTCTTTAAAATTTTATTTTGATAACAAAAATAACATTTATATTTTTACAGGAATTTCTAAGCAATAAAAATTAGTTTAATGCATTTCTCAAAATTAGAGTTGCCACATCCCAACTCTACTCTACTTTTGTTTTGATTTCCAGTTAATCCTAAACACTTGATAATTTTTACCATTTTTTTTTGGTTTTCATATTAGGAGACATAAATATTTCATTAAAAACTTTTAAATTTGTTGTAAATGCCGAATTCTGCAAAAGCTCAGTCTGAATGTTCTAACTCTGTTTGCATTCTCTGCATGTTAAAGAGTGATCGCTGCTTAACACCTTTCCTAATCAACAGATTGACAAAACATAGCCCTATACCCTTAAACTTTGCAGATGATCGCCTAACATATGGCATGTGTACAGACTATCGTTTTCACTTGCAAAAAATAGACGAAGGAATATCAACAAAGCAATTTCCCAAGCTCTACGATTTTAACTCAATCATTGTGAAGCAATAAACAAGAAACTCTCTGCCTTGTGATTGTATCATTTGTCAAATTGGAAAAACAAAATGCAAGGCACCACCTCCATTGGCAGTTGATACAACTCATGAAAAGTCAACTAAAACTGAAAAAAGATGTGCAAAATGTCTAACATTACTTGGGCCAGGGTTACCCCATAAATGCACTGCTGGAGCCAGAAGTTCAAATCTGATTGCCCTAGCAAAAGCAAACACAAAAACTACTGATATTGTGGCATCTTCAGTGTTAGGGACTCAAGATGCATCTACAAATGGAACAGTTCGACTCAGCCAATCAGGTGGAGATCCTAAATTACCAATAAAACTTGGTAAGTTTCTTTTGTGTGCCAATATTCATTAAAACTCAAACTTAAATTCTAATTTCAGAAAGAAAAAACTCTTAGATGAGACAGTACTTATCATTTTGTGCAAGGTTTACCTACTTGATGATTTCTCCTTGCATTAATGGAATTAATTTAATGCACAGGCTTTAGATTATGCACTAAGCCTTTTAAAATTTCGGGCAAAGCTACTCCAACTCGACTGTTTAGAGACCCTCTTCCAGTTAAAAGCCTTGCAACTGTGGAACTTAATACAGAACTGTCCAATAAAAAGATGACACAGCTTGTCTCAACCCTCAATTCTATTGCCCCTCAAAGACTTGTGGAGGCAAATTTTGTTAAGAAATTTGCACAACATGGACAGATGCTCAAGGATCATTTTACTGTTTCTAAAATAAAATGTTCAACCAATGAGACTCTAAGAGATGTTGTGCATTGTAAAAATGTTGGTCACCTATTGCAATTTGTTTTATCAGCACAAGTTGTCCCTGAAGAACACATTGTAAAGGTTGGATGTTGAATGATGGTGAAGGTGATTTTCTAAAGATGAGTTTTGGAGTTCTTCAGATAACTGCAGCACCAAAAAGTCCTGTTTTGAAGCCTCCTAGACTTTGCAGCTCATCGTTAAAGGATTCTGGAGTAAAGAAACAGCTAATAATAGCTATATCAGAAGGAATGCCTGAGACATAGGAGAATATCAAAAACCTTTTGAAGCTGACAGATGCTAATTCTATTTCCTATATCTTGTCATGTGACACGAAAGTAGCTAACATTGTCTGTGGTCTTCAATCCCGTGCCAACAGACATCCTTGCTGCTGGTTTGATGCTGACTCCTCAAACCTTGGCGCTTGTGCTTCCTTGAGAACTTTTGGAAGTATCAGAAAGGCTCATCAAGCATTTGTTAAGAAAGGAAGTGACTTGAAGAGTGCGAAGCATTTAACAAATGTCATTTACACACCTCTACTCAATGCAACAGATGATACACTAATTTTGAAAGCAATTCCACCTATGGAGTTACATTTGTTGTTGGGAGTTATCAACCATCTGTACAAGAATCTGATCAAGATTTGGCCAGATGGGAAGGATTGGCCTATGGAATTAAACATACCTCTTAAACTCTTTCATAGTGGTCATTTTCATGGACAACACTGTCACATTAGAAACAGTTCATGTTAAGAAGAAAATACCTAATTAAGTTATACAGTATACTGTGTAAAAGACAGAAAAAATGGCAAAAAAAGAAAAAAGAAAAAAGAAAAAGGAAACGAAAACTTAAAAAACAAACTGAAAATAAAAATAATGTTGATATAGCTACCAATATTATTTTTATCTTTAAGCTGAAAATAATATTGCTAATTGACCATAAATGAAATGACTTCAATAGATTATTTACACGTTTGAATTACATATTCAGCTTTTGAAAAATGTTGATATTCTAAAACAAAAAATTCAAAAAGCAGCTTTAGATGCAGCACTTCCATTTGTTGAAGCATTTCAACAATTTGAAAAGGCACTTCTCAATCACTCCAAAGGCCCACACTGTGTTCTTTCATGTGTCTCAGTTCATCTCTATCAGCAAATAAGCTCTTGGACTTTACAGTGAGCAGGCCACCGAAGCTCTGCATTCAAACTTCAAGCCTCAATGGCAGCGTTATAAGAGAGACAGGACTCACCCAGAATATGGATCTCATTTGGCTAACTGTATTGTAGATTATAACAGTAAATATCTTTAGAAATATTTTAAGAAATGACTTTTTTGCTATTAGAGTAAAGCATTCTAAGAAGTCATTCTTGAAGTAAAAGCTATTTTTATGTCTTGGTCTGTTCTTGTTCCTTTGTTATTTATTCATAAAATAAACATTTTGAAAGAAAAAATCTTTGTATAGTTGCCAAAGTTAAAAATTTGTCAAAAAGCAATCTCTCAAATTTAGCCGGTATAGGAAAAAACTTAAAATGCAAATTTCTTTCACGGACGGAAATCATTGATTTTAAAATCACTTGTTCTGATATCCCATGGGTATGTAGTTCGATCTCTCCTAGGATTTTTTCGGGTGTTTTCATTGATGACTCACCCCCAAATTATGGAATAGTGAGTATTCTTCACCACTCAACTCCAGTCTTTTAACTTTAAAAAGAACCTGCAAACAGTGATCTCGTCATTTTTGTTCCCAAAACCAGCTTCTGGTTTGTCTATAATAAATCCTATGGTTTTTAAACGTTGTTACACACTAGTTTTATCTTCACTTCTAACTTGCCACTCTTTTATTTTCAAACAATAATCTGTAACGATCATTCAAAAAAACGAATCCATGCAAAGTAGTCAAGCCGAAATCGTAAAGTTCTTTTTTAATAAACTCTTTTAGTTTATCATTTTCAGTCACGCGTTAAAAATCTTTTAGTAGTTAGCTGAATTAAGTTCATTCGTTTCTTTGGAAAAAATAAACTTAATTGGTCGACAATAGAGTGTGGATCATGGCAGCGAATTTTGCCTAATATTATTTTGGCCGTCACTTAATGTAAATAGAACAAATCAAAATACAAACAGAAACTCATTAGTAGCAACGAAGTTCCAAAATATCAATTTATAAGTGCAGAACTTCCATCATATCTCCTTTTGTTAAATAATCAGAATGAGAAAGGAAAGAGGACTTTTTTAAGAACTTTGTATTGCGCTTCAACAAATGTTCAGTAATTTTATTCGGTATGCCTTGAAGGTTAATTTTGGCACGCGTTTCTGTAATAGAAATATGCTCATCTGAAGGGTAACATACCTTTTTCGACTTACATAAAATGAAAACACTTGATTTTCTGCCTTTAATGACCACTTTCATGTCTGTTAATAAGAATGACTAGAACATTTAGAGTCGAAGTAATAAGGTAATGTCCACGTCATAATTTAACTGCTTTCCACCTCTAATTAGACCACTTGATTTCATTGTTTCTGATAATTACAAACTTTTTCTAGTTAAAGTAACTAGGTTCCTGTGAATCAAAGAACGATTTGCTACTTCAACAGCAGTGGTCAACTTTGAGGTACTTCGCGATTTCACTTTATAGACTTTTTAACCCTTAGTTTTTTGGATTTAAAGGGTAAGTCTTCAAAAACTTACCGTTAAAAACTTCCTCCAGATGAAAAAAAAGGACCAGGCTAATATATACTTATTTTAAATTCTAAATCTGCGGACTCCAACCAACTTATAATTTCATTTAAAAAACGTTCTATTGTCACATCCTGCAGAGAATTTAGAGGAAATGCATAAAATTTTTCACTGAAAAGACCTCTCTGAATCTCGAGTTACATCAGTAACACAAAATTTTGCAAAACAAAACCCAATAAACAAGAGTTTCTTTCTTCTTTCTTTTGCTTCTCCCATTCTTCAAATAATCCCACTTTTAAAAAAGAGTAGGGGAAAGGTGCCTATGATGGCATAGCGTCTATGATGGCATACTGGTCATATTTCCAAAAATATTAGTTTTGGTGCATAAATGATTATACCAACATGTGTATTTCAGTAAATCATTACTTTTGGTAAAAATTCGTCCCTCAGACAAAAATAATGCTTTTGTAATCAACAAACATAAATTTTCGCATGTGGTGTTGTAGTTTTAATGCCTTCATATATTTAGAATTACAATTTTATTATACATCATGCAGAAGTAAAATTTTCATGCATTTCATCTGCAGGCTTTGTACATTTATTAGAATACTTATTTTAATGCTATGTATAGAATAAGGTAGACACAGTTTATTTTAATAAATATGGTGACTCTTTCCTATGATGGCATACCAAGGAGTTGCCATTATAGGAAAGTCTGCAAAATGAATTGAAAAAAATGCCTGAAATAAATTTTAATGCGCATAAAAAGGTGATCAGGCTAAGAACAAAGATGAAATACAAGAGTTTGAGAAACCAATACATTTGGAAATGAGATCTCCCTCATCAGAAGCTTCATATGCATTGGATCTTCTGTTTCAACGAAAGGATAAGATCTAGTATACAAAAGTTGTGTCCGGTGCCTTTAGCAACCCCAAAAATTGAACTTAAAAGGGGAAGAAAACGTGGGAAAACTGGACCTCTGAATACCACACCGGATAATCAAGAATTAAAAGATAAGGCAAAAGAAATAGATAACAAAGAAAAGGAAAAATTTGTTAGAAAAACAAAAAGAAAGACGACTGTTGAAGAAAAATACTGCAGTGAGGAGATTAAAGGAAGTAATTATAAAATGAATTTCGAATCTGATACAGCATTTTTGTATTGTTATGAACTTTATTCGCTGTCTTGCTCTAAAGAACCATGGATTTGTTGTCAAAAATGCAGATCTTGGTGTCATTGTTTATGTGCAGGCATAAAGAAAAGTAGAAAAAAATTTATATGTGAACTATGCTTATAGACCAAATATTTATTTTTAATTTTGTTTTTTTGATAAGTTGTGTTTCAATAAAAAACAAAAAAAATTCTTGTTTGTCTAATTTCTTTAAAGTGTACCACATAGGAGCAGTTAGTTGCCTATGATGGCATACTTGTATTTTTTTTTTAATGGTATAAACTTATAAAAAAACAAAATAGTAAAAATTCTGAGGTTCATTATTATTCTGCAATGATAGTTTTCAGGACTCAGAGTAACGTTAAAGTTAAGTATGCCATCATAGGCACCTTTCCCCTACTCACGACCTGAAAAAAAACTAAATTAAAAAAAATTTTAGATCAATTTGTGATAAATTATTAATCACTGTACAACTAAGGACTTTGCTATACAATATTAAAAAATTAGCTTGGATACATTTGGATACATTTATCCAACTTAATTTTCTGTTTGGTAAAATTGACCCCTTTTTTAAATTAGCCATTTTTAGTCTAAGTTTAGTATGATATAATTTTATTGTTATACAACTTAATGCTAACGAAATGATATTCAATGATAAAAGTTGCTTGACTGCCACCAGCCTTCTGTCCAGCACAGTTCAAATTCTTGTGTTATGAGCTTGAATTTGTACCTTAATTTTTTAAGGTATTTTAACTTTAAATTCATCACCTGAATTTTCAACATTGTTTTTATATTCTTCGGTATCTGATGATGAAATTACGCAGATTTTAGCGTTTTTTTAGCGTTCTTTTCTTTATAGAGCTAACAAGTGTCCACTGTTGTAAAAAAATGAAATACTGCTTGATGTCATGACCCAGAAAAATCCTTTGGGGTATGATTGTACTATCATTGGTGGTTAATAGGTTATAAGTCCCAAAATCTGGTTACACCGTCCGTGGAAGAAAATCCATTCTCAAATTTGCATAAAATATCATTAAAAATACTTTAAAATATTTAACTCTACAGCAATAAAACTTAATTTTTTATGACTTTTACTTTCATCCACTTTATAAATTTTGACAGATTGTGTTAACTAAGTTGTTTTGGGAAGAAAAAAAAATTGGAGCTTTTTTTAATTTAAAAAAGAACATACAAGTTATTTGTACCAAAAAAATAAAAAAAAAAATCGAACTTGCTTTTTTATAAATTATTATGATAAAATTCTCAGAAAAAGCTTGAGCATTAGTTATTCAATCCATTTTTTTTTCATAGATTTAGTATCTGAATTAACAAAAAATGCCAAATTGAGCAAAAACCCACGAAGAGAACAAAAAGGCTGTTTGCTTCTTGTGTCTTGGCAAGGCTAGTCGCTTTTTAACCAGCTTCATGACAGAAAAAAATGCAACAAATTCTGAAGCAGGCAATTGACTTTAATGATCCAAAAGTCCCAACTGGCATTTGTGAGCGTTGCCGTTCCAACCTTAGGAGGCTTGAGGAAGGGAAGCGTCAAATCCAACTACAGCTGTTTGGCTTCTCCAATATCAAAGTCCGTCGAGTTAATAGAGATTCAGTTTGCGATTGTTTGATTTGCTCAGTTGGCAAAGCAAATCACAATTCCCCACATCCAGTCATGGCAACCCAAAAACCTAAAGCAAGTCAGAACTCAGTTGAGAGAAAATGTTCTCAATGCTTTTCAATAGTTGGCAAGGGTCTTCCACACAGTTGCTCAAAGTCCACTTTGCGAAAGAATTTAGCAGAAGCTGTGTCAAAGGACTCTGTTGCAGCTGAAAGAGTTGCAGCATCAGCATTACCAACAAAGAAGCTTCACCCCATGGAACAGTTCTTCTTACCAGACCAGAGGGAATAGGAGGCCACTCTATTCCAGTTCTTCCAGGTAACATTGTATTAGATATTTAAAGTTTTAGCTTCATATTTTAAGTCAATGTAATCCATAATAATGTAAAATCTTTCTTAACTATTTCAAAGGTTCATCTTTAAGAGCAAAAAGACTTTTCAATAAAGAACCAAAACTGACAGCAAAAGATCTTGTTTATATGAAACACAACACAGGGCTGTCCAATTCTGGTGTGAAAAAGCTGGTGTCAACACTAAATCAAGTTGTTTCAAGTCGGATTGTAGAAAAGAACTTCCTCTCTAAGTTTGACCAGTTGAGCTAAAAACTTGAAAGTCATTTTACCAAAACTTGGATCAAAGTTGCAACTGACAAGGGCACAAATCAGGTGGATAAACTTGTCATTCACTGCAAAGACTTAAAAGCTCTTTGTCAGCAAGTTCTTGAAACTAGAAACCTCTCTGATGACTACATTATGAAGCTGGGAGTGGATGGTGGTGGTGGTTTTCTAAAAGTAAGCTTTGGAATCATGGCTCTTGGTGTGTCATTTCATCTTGCTAAGTGTGGATCTCTGAGAACTTTTGGATCAATCAGAAGAGATTATCAGGCATTCATTGCGACTGATGTTAACATCAAGAAAGCAAGTTTATTCAGAAACTACATTTATGAACCCATCATCAATGCCTCAGATGCATCTTTTGTTCTTGATGTTCTTCCACCCATGGAGCTTCATCTGTTGCTTGGTGTCGTAAATCATCTTCTACAGTCTCTCTCAAAAATTTTTACACATGCTCCTGAATGGCTGGCGTTACTTCATATTCAACAGCAGCCATTTCATGGTGGACAACTGGCTGGAAATTAGTGCAGGAAGCTTTTGAAGAATGTGGATGTTTTAGAGAGATTAGCCCAGCAGCACTCTTTCTTTCCAGCTGTTCCCTTTATTGACACACTAAGAAAATGCAATGGTGTTGTCCATGCTTGTTTTGGCCATACTCTTGATTACAGCTATGCTGAAAAAATTGAGCAGTTCAGAGTCTCCTATTTACAACTTCAGGGCACCACCATCACTCCCAAGGTTCATGCTATCATTCACCATGTTTCACAATTCATCCAACGCCACAACAGCTCTTTGGGAATTTATTCAGAGCAAGCAACTGAAGCACTCCATCATCTTTTCAGAAATAATTGGCAAAGGTACAAGAGACCAAGCAACCACCCAGAATATGAAGACAGACTGCAAAGATGCATCACAGACTTTAACATCAAAAAAATGGATTAGGAACATTACAAGTTTTGACGTTTTTCTCAGGAAAAAATAACTAAATTTGAAACTTTGCTTTGTAAGAATTGAAGAATTGTTATTTACCAGTGAATTTACTGCATAAATATTGTTGTTATGTTTTTGGGATGAATAAAGATTCTTAAAACTAACTTTGTTAGTTACTTATTAGCTATGTATTTAATGGGATTTTATGCAAAATTTGAAAATGGATTTTCTTCTACGGATGGTGTAACCAGATTTAGGGAATTATAACCTAGTAACCACCAATGATAGTACAATCATACCCCCAAAGGATTTTTCTGGGTCATGACATCAAGCAATATTTCATTTTTTTACAACAGTGTGTTGTTTTGTTGTTTTTTCTTTATGCTTTTATTTTAAGTTTTTCTTTTTAGAAACCATCTGCTTATACCGCAGACAAAGATACTTTTTTCCTGATGCATTTTTCCCACTCGTAGAAGCAGTTTGTCTTCCTCAACTGTTAATATTTTCAAAGTCTCGACATTAGCAATATCAAAGAGATAACTTAACTTTTCATAATAATTGTCTTCTTGTCGTCGATGAAGTTCACATTTCTTTACGTGTAAAATGATCCAACCAATGATTGTAAAACTTTTAAAACTTTGGTATGGAATTATCTTCGCGGGTAGTTGACACTTTTAGTAATTAGAAAACCTACTGATATTAGGTAAATGATATTCAGCCTAAGTTGAGATAAAAACTAAAAAATTGTATTATACCTGCGACGCTACATTTCATTATTACGTTATAACAGATAAATGGTCAAAAAGTTATTTGCTTGATCGACAATTCTTTTAAAAAATTTTTTATATGAAATGATTTTTACTTTTTAGAGAACAATTTAAAGTGATAGGAGGAAGAACTATTAGTCATTCTTTTTTTTTAGATCACCATGATTATATGTGTGTGTATATATATATATATATATATATATATATATATATATATATATATATATATATATATATATGTATGTATGTATGTATGTATGTATGTATGTATGTATGTATGTATGTATGTATGTATGTATGTATGTATGTATGTATGTATGTATGTATGTATGTATGTATGTATGTATGTATGTATGTATGTATGTATGTATGTATGTATGTATGTATGTATGTATGTATGTATGTATGTATGTATG